>NC_133661.1:169382407-169606954 GCF_037893015.1 Macrotis lagotis | reverse complement strand
AAAAAACCTAAAAAAAGAGTATACAAAATACATGGAATTAGAAAGTAAAATAATCACATCAGAAGAAGCTATTTATGCCCACTTACATACATAGAGATGTACACATACTTTAAATTCAAGGACCCTAGTATAAGGACATCTTCTCTGGGATGATTTGGTTGTAAAACTTTGTCACCTAAAATTTTATAAATTGCAGTATTAGCATGTCACCATTTCAATTATTCTGTTTAAATTCAGTAGGGACTTGATGTAATCATCATTAATTTCTGCCATGATAGTCATTGACAAGCAACAAAGAAAATAAATCACTTCTATCAAAAACTGATGTAACAAATGAGTTCACTGAAAAAGCTTCAATATTTTCCGATAAATTTATGACTTGCTGATTTTTTTCTGTAACTATATTTGAGCTTCAAATGTCATGTTTAAAGTTTAAAATCCACTCTTCTGAAGATATACTTGATCAATATTTTAAAATATCTAGTAATAAAAGTAAACATCCGTAACTTCAATTATTTGCCAGTTTTAAAGAATGGGTCTTGATAGAAACTTGATAGAATCTATGTGATATTTTGTGTGTGTGTGTGTGTGTGTGTGTGTGTGTACATACACACACACACACATAGAATTTTTTTCACTTTTTCAATGACCAGAGGTGTTAACACATGGGGCTTTTTTTCATTAAGAACCATTCATAGAATATAGATGATGCTCCAGGTTAGACAAAAATCTCATTTAGTACTTTTTTTACAGCTATACATGATTTAAAGTGAATAATTTAATCAATAATCCTTTCTGAAACCATATTATATAATTCAAGGTCCCTAGCACAGTAATATTGAGCTGAACTTTCTTTACTCTCCTGGTATTCCTTTTCATCTTATTTACAGCTGTGCATTTTTAATTTTAAGATTAGTACACTGCTTTATACTTATGTACTTATTCACTATAGGAAGATATGAATGCAAACCATAGGATGCTGTCTTTAATAAAAACAGTCTATGAAAGTATTACTTTTGCATTCATGTTTGTCTAGTCCAGCAATTTTAAAACTTTTTGCCATAGATTCTCTTTATACTCTTGAAAATTAAGTACCTCAAAGAGTTTTTGATTATATAGATCTTATAGATTGAAACTTACCTTATTAGAAATTAAAACTAATAAAATTTCAAAACATTTATATATTAATACTAATATAATAACAAACTCATTAGATATTGACATTAATGCTTTTCTTAATTTTTTGTTTTAGAAAAAGTATTCTTCATAAATATATTAATTTTCCAGAAAATATATTCACAAAAGATTATTTCAAAATATTATATTCATTAAATATGTTACTATTTTATGAAAATGTTTCCAAAACAAAATAATTAGTGAGAAAATACAATAGTTTCACATATTTTTGCAAATCTCTTTAATATCTGGCTTAATAAAAGATAGTTGAATTCATTTATCTCTTTTTTCACTCCATCTATTATGGTATGTTGTTTTATTAAAGAAACGCTACCTCACACAATTATGTAATTGGAAAAGGGAGGAACGTTTTAGCAAGTCATTAATGTCTTAGGATTGTTATGAAAATAATTTTAAATTCACAGAACCACTGAGAGGTTCTCACAGAATTTTATACATCTGCAAGCCACACTTTGAGAATTGTTAGTCTAGGTTATGTTATCTCTATTATTAGTTGTTATTATTGTGTTCTGTAAATTATACACTAGTCAGGAAATTTCACCAGTCTGGGGAAGAAGACAGAGACCTTCAGAGGGAAATGCAATGCAGATAAAAATCATCTCTTCTTCCCCATGGAAAAGGCATTTCTTATCTATAAATCTGACAGTAATATAGTAAGGTATAGGTGACTCTTAGGCAAACATACCCAACCCTTCTTTTCCTTTTCCATCTTTATCAAATCTTCTTTTCCACGAGCATCTTCATTATTACTTCTATTTCTCTACTTTTCTAATTTCTTGTCTCCTCTGTCTCCTGCTGGTTTTTCAAGGTATCTTGATTTCATGTAAAAGCTAACTTTTTATCAGCACCATCATTTATCTAGTTGCACTCTTCCTTCAACTTTCTAACTTAAGCATAATTTATCAGATATAAATACCTTATGACAAGAGAAAAATGTGGAAGAGAGATTTCTATTGTGGTCCCAGATGACTTCAAATATTCCAGGATGGTTACAATCCATTCTACAGATGTATGGTCAACTCTCAAGAATAACTCTTGTTATATGAAACTTAGCTCATACCTATGAGTGGCCCCAGTAATAGGGCAGAAAGTAATTTTGTTATGAGGGTCACCTATAGTTTTTTTAAGGCAGATTAGAAGGTAGTCTGTTACAGAAGAAATTTTTTCTTGTGAAGTTATTTACCATGTATCCCTGAGACTCCTTTTAAAGAAGACCACATGATGATGGGTACACTGAATAGAGTCAATCTTAACATTTCTCCCAATAAAAAAATCATCTTTAGACTTAACTTTGTCAACAGGATTTATTTGCTGTCTAATTCAGGAGTGAAACCAGATGATTATATTCCAGAGGTGAATGAGCAAGGTTCCAGAAGTAAGCAAAAGACAAGTCTATGTGTCAGTATAAGCCAGTACAAGTCAGTATAAGTTTTCCTTGAAATTATAGTTGTTGGGAGAAAAAAAAGCATAACAAAGTCCCTAATGCTGTTTTATAATGCCTTAATTTGACCCTAAAAATAAGATGGAAAAAAAATCTCTTCTTTCTAGAGATGGAGAACTATAAATATGGAAAATTGTGTACATTTTAAAATTTGATTTATCTTGCTAACTTTTTTCCTTTCTTCCTCTCTTTTTTTCTCTCTCTTCCTCTCCTCCTTCTTTCCTTCCTTCCTTCCTACCTTTTCTTCCTTTGTTTTTTCCCGAGGAAAACCTATATTTATAAACTTTGTGTCTCTGGGCAAGTCAATTAACCTTTCTCAGCCCCAGTTTCTTCATCTTTAAAACAGGGATAATTATATCAGTCAGTCATAACTATTTATTGAATCAATAACTTTATTAAACATCTACTAATTGCCAAACATTACACTATGAATACTGGAGATACCAAGGAAGGCAAAAGGGAACATCTATTCTCAAGGAGCTCACAATCAATGGAGACGTATGCAATCCACTACATAAGAGATAAATTGGAGATAGTTGATAAGGAAAGGCCCTAGCACTTGATGTTCTTCATTCATTTTTAGACATGCCCAAATCTTTTTGTCCCCATTTGGGATTTTCTTGGAAAAGATCCTGGAGTGGTTTGCCATTCCCTGTTTCAGCACATTTTACAGATGAGGAAACTAAGGTAAACAGGGTTAAGTGACTTGCCCAGGGTCACATAGTTACTAAGTGTCTGAGACCAAATTCGAACTCAAGTCTTCCACTTCCACTTCCACTTCCACTTCTACTCTATCCACTGTATCACTTACCCCCAGGGATGCTGTAAGGATTGAATGAGGTAACATATAAAATACTTTGCAAACCTTAAAATTCTATATAAATGCAATTATTATTATTATTACTTATTATTGGTAGCTAGGTGACATAGTCTAAAGAAATCTAGACAGAGTCAGGAGAACCTTAAAGTATTGAATGAATGCTACTTATTCTTATTAATATCAAGTATAATGTTAAAAAAAGAATGGCTCACTAGGTACAGTAAAGTAATATATTCAGAGGTGAAGAAGATAAACATAGCCACTCAAATTTTTAAAAATCTTAAAAAGAAAAAATAAAGATGACTATGAAATTATTTTATAACTTTGAAGTGGCATGGGAATGTGAGCTATTTATGATTATCCCATTCATCTATTTATCAAATATTTGTTGAGCACTGTCCAAGTCTTTTGGAGATAGAAGAGGGCATGGTTACTGTCTTCTAGTTGCTTAAAGAATTCTCAGCTTGGTAGGTTAGGGTAAAGTAAGGTAAGGTAGAGTAGAGAAGAAAACTCAATTTTTCTCTAGAAGATGCCTCTTGATACAATCAAACCCCTCGGGTTTTAAGACAATCAGACTTGCCAAGCTAGTGTTTAGGGACAGACCACATGTCTATATAACTAGTAAGTAAGGGAGCTGAGGCTAGAACTATTGTATCTGAACTCCCTGTTCTCTTCCTTTCCCACCACACCACCTACCTCTCTATGGGATTTCTTAAATTAATGCAAAACAAAACATCTTTCTGTATTAGTCAAGTATAAAAATAGACATTCAGGTTGAACTCAGTTGTATTATTTTCCCCATGTATTGACTCTGTCTCAGCTGAAGATTTAATATAATTAATTACCTTTAGCAATGATTTTTTAGATTGTTCCCCTACATCTTTGTCTTCAGAACATTTTGTCAAGTTCTTGACCATTTGTTCCCTTGATTAGTTAAAATTCTTTAGAACTTTAGGCCTTAAAATTATTACTCATAGACATATAATTTTAATAACAGCATAGACTAGACTTTTTCTTTTTTAAACTGGACTTTTGATTTCATTGGTACAAGGAATTTTCAGTGAGGAAACTATCTGTACCAGAGATGATCAGAACCTTTTCTTCAGTTTACATTGTGGAGAGTTATCTGGAGGCAGAGACAGGTTAAGTGATATGTTCAGTGTCATACAACCACTGGTATCAGATGGAAAATTTTGGTGATCTTCCTGGTTCTAAGCCCAAATAACTCTACCAGCTGCCTCTTACTTTAACTGGTAAAAATCAGTTTTAGAGGGGGCCCCCAAATGCCATAAATCAAAAATCTCTTACAATTTATATAGTTACTCAGAATGCAGCCATAATTGAATTTCTTGAATACCTAAGTAATTTAGTAGAAAAATTCTTTATCATTAAAAATTCACTTCAACAAAACTGAAGTTAGTTGAACTAAATAGAAATATTGATTTTTTCCCTGTACTTTATGAAAATCTTTCTAAAATCTACTATGTTTTGGGGTCTATGTAAAATTTCACATTCAGTTCAAATGATCTCATATGTTTACTAGAAAACATCTTTTGATCCCATTACCTTTAAGTGGGGTGCCATCCTGTTATGAAATCTGTGTAGGTGAAATGACTTCTAATGTTTTTGACCTTGAAAATCACCATGGTCATGTTTCCATTGATATTTTTGGAATCTCTGTCCTCAGGAACAGAGAGACAAGCAGGGGAAAAAAGATGGATCTGCCAAGAGAGCAATGTTTCTTAAAAAAAAAATAATGTTCAGGACAGTTTTGGCTTGGCATCCTGCTGTTAGATACTTCCAAAAAGTTTCCTATTGATAGTCTCAAGCACCAAGAAAACCCACCATAAAGTAACTTCTGAAAGTTGAAAGGGAAAGAAAATAATGTTTTTACTCCATATTTCCAACAAACAAGAAGTTGAATGGGGAAATTGAAATTCTGATCTCTTTATCCTTCTTCTCCTCCTTCCCACCTTCCCTCTCCCCTACTTTCTCCCCATTTATAGAGAGGAATATCTTTTCTCTCATCTATTCCTCTTGAATTTTAAAGAGAAAGGCAGAGCTACTACTGAGGCTTTGCTTTGTTTTATTTTCCTAAAGATCTTGGCTTCTAGTAACTAACCATAGGCTAGTCCTTTCACTTGGATAATTTTGTAGATCACTGAACTTTTGAAAATTCTTTTTTTTCCTTTTGCATTTGGTTGATTTTATTTTTAAAGGAGTTGTTCTTTTTTCCATTTGCTCAGTTGCAGTTTCAAATGAATTTTTTCCTTTTTGCAATTGCACAATTGTATTTTTTATATATTTTTATTGATGCTTACTTTTCCAAATACCTTATGAAAGTTTTTTTTTTAACATTCATCCATATACCAATGCATACCATCCATATGACTATGCATATTTCTAAGTTGCAAAATTTCCTTCCACCCTCCCTTCCCACCCCCCCTCCCTTCAGTGGAAAACAGGTCAACATTGTTCATACACATTTGTGTCAAGAATGTTTATGTGTTAGCCATTTTTGGTATGAGGAATTAGGAATAAAGAAAAGAAATACACAAGAGACATTTTTTTAAAAAGTGAATGCAGTGTTCATCAGATTCTGAAGTATTTTTTTTTTGCTTTGTTGTGTTTTGTTTTTCTTCCTCTGGATGGGGTTAGCATTGTCCATAGCTTGTATCCTAGGGTTGTCCTAGCTCTCTGAACTGCTGAGAGGGTCTACATCCATCAAGGTTGATTATCTCATAATGTTGTGGTTAACGTGTACATTATTCTCTTGGTTCTGCTCCCTTTGCTCAGCATCAAATCCTGTAATTGTTTTCATGCTTCTCTAGAGGCCAACCATTTATGGTTTCTTATAGAATAATAGTATTCCATAATAGTCACATACTATAATCTGTTTAACCATTCCCCAATTGACTGGCATCTCCTCAAATTCCATTTCTTTGCCCCTACAAAGAGAGCTGCTATGAATATTTTGTAACATGTGGGACTTTTTCCCAGTTTTTGAAAATTCCCTTTATGCAATTTATTTAATCCCCCAGCTCCCTTGAATGCACAAAGAATCCACTCATTTTTCCCCTCTATAATCTATGAAGATAGAAGAAAAAAGTAGGGTGGACCAGTCTGATTAGTAGAAAAATCAAATTCTTTTATCCCTTCAAGAACTCAAGAAGCATTTATTGAATGTCTCCTCTGGACATGGAGTAAGCTACCTTCCATCTTCTTTTTAGGCAAGGAGAATATGGCATGTTGCATTGAGAAAGTTACAACTTTTATCTTGAGAATCTGAACCTGAGACAGAACCAACAAGAAACAATCAAAGTCTATGGTTTTTCATTCAGGCCAAACTATTGAAAAATAGTCAAACTAGGGTGAAGACCATGCCTGTCACCTTTTGTTAGCTTATTTATTCTTATTGCACATGTAAATACAAGAAGGATTTGTGATTTTTATTGGCTTGGATCTCCCATATGGGAATTCTATTACATCACAAACTCTCTTTGATTTGGTAAATAAATTCAAATCCTTAGCTGCCAGACACTCAGTTACTCTGGGTCAAATAGATAATAAGTCTAGATGTAGGATTTGAACCTAGACTTGCTGATTCCAAAGTCATCCTTTTAACTGGGTTTTATATTGTCTCTCAATACTGAATATCGGTATGATAAGAAAAAAAATTGTCATGTACACAATAGAACACAAGAGAGAATTCAATATAAAGCAATAAATTTCCATTTCAGGAAAACCTACATAATAAATACTACAGATTGTATTCAAAATTATCCATCTTTTCTTTGTTTATTGAAAAGTTTTCTTTTGTTTTCTGCTAAGCACTTTTAAATTTATTTTCCCCCCTTCTCTCTACCCCAAGAAGGTTACAAATAGCCATGAATATGTATCATCTAAGTTTCATTTTTAATACTGTATTTCTTTTTTACCTTTTTGGTTTTTGCAAGAAAATGGGGTTAAGTGGCTTGCCCAAGGTCACACAGCTAGGTAATTATTAAATGTCTGAGGCTGAATTTGAACTCCTGACTTCAGGGTGGGTGCTCTGTCTACTGTGCCACCTAGTTGCCTCATAATCCTGTATTTCCTGATAAAAAATTGATTTCTCAGCCTCTAATTGGAGTTTGTAAATCTGAATGTTGTCCTCTGCTCTTCTCAATGTCTGTGTCTCTACAGCTATGAATCTGAAAGCAGATTGTCCTGTGAAGCAGCCTGGTCTACAAAATTGGCTTTCACAGTTGTATAAACAATTAGAGTAAAAGACTATTCTGAAAGTCAGGAAACTGGCCTGTAAGAAAAATGAATAAATTCTTATATTTATGACATTTTGGAAAGAGAGAAATTATAATGTTTTATCTGTCTATATCATATCTGATAACAACATAAACTATTAAGTCAAAGTAGGAGATGATAGTCCTGTTGCTAATTGTATCTCTATCAGTTCTGATATAGGATAGACCTTATGGATAAGTTAGGGAATCATAATGTAAACAATGATATCTTTATGTACCAACGTATAACTTGCTTGGTGGCCACAAAAATTTTATGACACTTTGTGAGATTTCTATAAATGCTTTCCCCTCATTAAACTCTTGGTTGATGCTTTAATAATATCTTCTACCTAAGGGTCTCTAAATAAGATCTTAGAGAATAAAACTTCATGGATAATCTAACCTCTTTATTATTTCATTTTTAGCCTAAAATAATTAAGGTAATAGAATATACACAAATATATGTACATATATATACTTATAAATCCATAATCTTACCTATATATAGATATATATGTTCAGATACAATTATGTAAGACCATACTGTACTTATTTTTACTTGTTTTCTGTTTCTCTGAAGGTAAATAGCATTTTCTCTCATAAGTCCAAGTCCTTCCAAATTTTTTAAATCCACCAGTTAATCATTTCCTACACCACAATTCTATACTGTCTAGTTATTTAAATAGTATAAAACAATATTGATTTATATGGCTCATATAGTGCAATTTCCCCTATTTTTCTCTTTTGACTAAATCTGTTTTAGCTTTAACATTATCTATCAGGATTACTATCTCTCCTTATTTTACATAATGATTTACATAATTTAATATATACTAATTTACATAATAAATTTTGCTCTTGATCTTTATTTTATGTTTCTATCTCTCATTTTTAATAGCATTTCCTGAGAGCAACATATTGTTAAATTCAAATTTTTAATCTGGTATCTTTTCCATTTTATGGATGACTTCATTCAATTCACATGCTAAGCTATAATTACTTATTTTCCTCCTTCCTATTTTTCTCACTATTCTCACTCTTTTCCTATCTCTCCTTACTCCTCAGCTTTACTTACTTTCACCTTGTACTCCTATTCCTTAAGTTATACCCCTTCAAAAATCCCACCCTTATCTGCTTCCTCCTCCCTATACCCTTGCCCTCTTATTTCTGTCTGATTTTAGAAGACTTTTATAGCCTTTCAAATATATGTGTTATCTCCTCTCTAACCTATTCCCAATGAGAGTAGCATTCCAGAATCCTAGCTCTCTTCCTCTAGTTAATTCCTCTGTATCAGGTCTTTTTCTCACACCTCATTTGTATGAGATGATTATTCTTTTTTGTCTTTTCCTACACCATTTCACTTTTTAGAATCACATCGTATTCAGCTCTTGTAATTACCCGCAGTCAACAACAATATCCTGAGTCACTTCTACACTCACCCAGCATGTGCTGGTTCCTTCTCTCCCAGGGCCACATCTGGGTTACATAGCTGAGCCTAACATCCCTTCTCAGCAGGAGTTCCCTAAATCTTCCTTGGCACTTCTCAATACAGTTTGGGAGGTGAAAATTCCTGAAGCCACCTTCAGACCCAGCTTCCCCTAGAAGGATCACAATTCTGCCCCAACTCTTATTTATTTTTTCTTTTCTACACTCATCCTGAGGTGTTTTTTTTTCTTGTTTGTGGAGTAAATCTGGAAAATTGGAACTCTGCTCTGCCACCTTCCCAGAATTCTCTCCCTGTATAATTTTTAATTAAAGAACAAACTATATGTTACTGACAATGTAATTGAAACTTAGAGAAGGGAGCAAGAAGTATTTGATGGGGTATTTAGGGGAGGCTTCATGCACAAATGGGATGAACTGTGCTACTGAAAGATGATTATTATTTAAATATTTTGAGGAAAGAAGAGGGGGTGTACAGGAGGATGAAAACATGGAAGTTGGAATGACTAGATTTTTTTTCAGGAAACATATATAATACTTTATTCTTAATCATTGGCTTCTATCTCAAAAATGAAAATGTATGCTTAAATAAAAAGGCAAGTATTTGGAAATGTTGTTTGCTCATTACAGATTTTTTAAAAGTTCACATGCTGATATTTTGATTTTTAATATTGATATTTGCACTTTTTATAAGTATGATAAAGAGCTGGAAAGTGGACATAAATATACTCTCAGAAAAAAAATTTGTTCTTATTCCTAGCAATGTGACTTTTTTCCTTTGGTTCTTGCAAGGCAATGGGGTTAAGTGGCTTGCCCAAGGCCACACAGCTAGGTAATTATTAAGTGTCTGAGGCCAGATTTGAACCCAGGTACTCCTGACTCCAGGGCCGGTGCTCTATCTACTGCATCACCTAGCCACCCCCAATGTGACTTTTAATATGACCAATTCTTCTCAAAGGAGTCATAAAAATTTCTAAACATCATTTTTAAAACAAACAAAAACCACTTGGGAAATAATTAGTTCACAAATATCCATATTTTATAGATATAGCAATTTGGCATAGACAAATTATATTAACTCATCATACAGCATTTTAGAAGATTACCCATTAACATTATAGATTTTTTGATTATTTGGCCATGGAGCCACTTAATCAAAATTTTTTAATTAAAAAGTCAGCAAAAAACATTCAGAAGGAAAAATAAGTTAAATTATATAAAACAAAGACATTCTGGTATAAGAGACAAAGATTTTCTTCATGTTATATTACTGCTCTAGTTACTATCTTTAGTAGAACAAGAAAGTATATGAACTGAGTTAGGATCAAATGATTTAAGAGTATATGGGGTTCTCAGGCATCTAGGTGGCACAGTAGATAGAGCACCGGCCCTGAAGTCAGGAGTACCTGGGTTCAAATCTGAGCTCAGACACTTAATAATTACCTAGCAGTGTGGTCTTGGAAAAGCCACTTAACTGCATTACCTTGCAAAAAAAAATCTAAAAAAAAAAAACAAAAAAGGGTTCTCAGCAGTTCAGAGAGATTGGACAGTGGTATTAGACTGGCTATGGACAATGTTATTCCCATCCAGAGGAAGGAAAACAAAACAAAACAAAACAAAACACATACACACACACACAAATCTGATGAACATTTTATGAAAATTATCTCTTATGTATCTCCCTTTAATCTAATTTCTCATACTCAAAATAACTAATCTGTAAACATGTTTATCAAAAATATGCATGTATAATGCTAAACTGACTTTTAACCCCTGAGGGAAGGGGAATGGGAAGGGAGGGTGGAAGGAAATTTTGTAACTTAAAAATATACATGTGCATATGGATGAAAATAAATAAATAGTGTATAGGGTTAAATTTCATTTTAGCATAAAATCTATATAAAGAAGGATCTAAGCATTCAGGAACTTAAACAGGATAGATGTGATATTTATTTTTTACTATTTATTAAATATTTCTTTTGAGAATCTATCTAATAATTTTCGATTCATAATATACAAACATGAATGGGAAAAGTCAGATTAGCCAAAAACACAGAACAACCAAATATGTATTTATCTGTGACTTTTAAAATGCAATGCAACTACAAATATTTTAAAATTTTAATGTTCTACTCATAAACTTTCTTCTAATATTGAACAAACTTGGAAAATTTGAATAACCAGTCTCTTAACTATCTTTCAACGAATAGTAGGTACTCACCATGCTAAAAATATTTCATTAACTATTAGTCAATTAACATCATAAATGAAACAATCCCATCTATTTTCCACAAATTTAGGGCATCTAAAGAAATGTTAACTAACAATTTGGCTTTATTTACTACTACTAAATGATTTTAGTCAAGTCAATTAATCTCCTGGACCACAATTTCCTCATCTGCAAAATTAAAGTCCTGTTAAATTCAAAAGCCATGCTAAAAAAATCTGGTCATCCAAAAACATAAAACAATCAAAGATTATCAGATAAGACTTTTAAAGGAAAAAAGGCTTCACAAGAATAATTTGTATTAGGACAAAGAGGAAGGGGAGGGGCATGAAATTAGGAGAGAGAGAAGTTAAAAAATTAGGAAATTCTTAATTTGAAAGCTGTACTGAAGGAAGTATGGAGGGAAGGAAAGAAGGAACTATGGAAAAAATGAAGTAATATTTAAGCCTCTCTTATGTACCAGGCACTATGCACTATGATCTTTATAAATATTATTTCATTCATAGAAGAAACCCAAAGGACATTAACTTTATGTGTATAACATCTCTTGACTACAATAGTTTTTTTCCTTATTTTTCTACTCAGTATCCTGTTGAACCATTCTGTAAAATTAGATGTTAAAATTCACAAAATAAGACAGTATGCTACGTTTAGAATGTTCAGAGTAACCTCAAACATTTGACAGGGAGAAAAACAAAACAAAAGAAAACATCCAAACACACATATAGCTTGTTGTCAGCAAGCAGAATAATGGGAACAAACAACTATGACTTTACAGTGATAATTTTTAGCTACTGTGACTTGACTTTAAATGCTCCAATTTCAAAGGTAAAGGCAAGAAACCAAATCACCATAATGGAATGTCAAGGTTTCTGTTTTCTAATTCATTTTGCCTTGATGCTGATTCACCTTGACAGAGGACAGCAACAAGACCTAAAGTGATCCATAAGTCTTAAATAAGAGCAGAAATCTCAACTTAGAATAAACAACCAAGGTCTCCTAAAGCCCTTTATGTTAAGAGAAAGAAGAGAGCAAATTGTAATAATAACAAAAATATATCATATGCTAATATTGGTACCTGTCCATCCAAAAAGTTTCATGCACTGAATGATCCAGAAATAATATCAGAAGTACAAGAGTATGTACAGAATATATGATTATTAAATTAATCACAGAGTATAATTCAAAGAGTCCTGAAAGAAGAATTATATTAACAAAGCATCAGGACAAAATAAGTCTTTAAAGAAAAATCAACATAAACCAAACTAATTGAGAAATGGAAACTTTTAAAAATAAAGCTTTAAGGGGCGGCTAGGTGGCATAGTGGATAAGGCACCGGCCCTGGAGTCAGGAGTACCTGGGTTCAAATCCGGTCTCAGACACTTAATAATTACCTAGCTGTGTGGCCTTGGGCAAGCCACTTAACCCCATTTGCCTTGCAAAAAAAATATTTAAAAGGAAAACATAAAGACTAAACAAAATGGTATTAAAGACCAAGTAAAGATTTCAAAACATGTGATTTTAGGAGGACTGGGTCGGGGGAGGTGAAGTGAGAATTAAGTAAAGAGAGAACCACACTACAGACTGAGTGCTTAATAAAAATAAGACTCTCTAAAAATATTTACATGATAAAATTTCCCATCAATAAGAAGAATGTTTTCCACGGAAGGGGAAAAAAAACTGTTGCCACCTATTCCATTCCAGGGATTTGTTTATTTAGAGCTAGGTAGAAATAAAAAGCTAAAACACAAAGCAAACACTTAAAACAGAAAAACATTAGAGACTACATGAAGACTTTCAACAATTTTCATGATAACTCTATGCTGCATATACTTAATGGTCTCATAGTCACACTCCTATTTTTGTGATTCATAATTTTAAGGGGGAACACTCACTAAGAAAACTTCTTAGCAAAATATGAGGTCCCTTCTAAATCTATGGTCCTTTGATTTGTGTCACAAAGTAAAACTATCCTCTTATCAAATGTACTTTTATTGCTTTCTGAAGTATCTATTTTCATCCAACTAATTTTGGATAAGAATTACTTATTAAAATGTTAAACCAATTCATGATCTAAATATCTTAAAGATAGGCAAATTTTCCAAGTGTATATTTATTCAATGAAACCTTGAATATACTATAAATATTAAGTCATATTTATAAAGTGACCATTTTTCCCCCAAGACCAATTTTATCATCTAAGTAGCAAGATCACATTTAATGTTTTATCTTTTGTCTTTGCCACAGGAAGAACTTAAAACACTTTTAAAAATCATATACATAAAACTGACAGTAATTATGGGGCAGATAAGACTGATATAGTTAAAACTATTTTAATGTGTATTCATGTTTCAAAGAAACAAACATATATCTGGAATACAATAGAGTCATAATTGTTTTAGTGTGTACATTGGCTACAAAATATATAAAAAGGACACATTATACAGTTGGAAGTTTCTAAAAGTTATGTTCATTTTTAGAGTACAATAACAATTATGTCTTTGAACCTAATTTAAGAATTAGACTATTTCAACAAATTTCTCTAGGCCAAACTGAAGGCAATGAATCCTTTCCTATTTTCTTTAAAATAGTTCTGTTTAATTCTTCTATAGAATGCAAGGAGGTTGCTGTAATTTTCACCTTTTCTGAGAATTCATCATTGGTCAACTGAATGGAAAGGATTGGAAAGAGATGGTCAAGTTCAATTGAATGCTGATTGAAGAAATAAGATTCTGAGTCTTTGAGAAAAAACTTGACAGTACTAGTCTACATCTTCCAAGACCAGATGAAGAGTCCAAAGGCTTTCATTTTGCATTTGACTTCTCATTGTTTTTGGCAAAACAAGATGTGCTTCTGAGGTCAAAGTATATGGAAATCCGAATTGAGTGAGTGATTTCCTCTACTGCATTTTCATCACATCACACCACTGAAGATGTCACTGTTATCAGCAGCACATTAATGTCTAATTCCTTATAGACTTTCATTTCTGCTTTTTTCACTTCATCCAAACTGTCATCATGGGAATGGCCCTTAGACTACTAGACCATATTCTGATTCTACTTGATTGCCAACATGAATAAAAGGACTTTACCAGCTAGCCATATGTATTTGGTATTTGTTCTACAAACCATTTTGTCAGGGACTTCACACATTTGCAAAAAAGGCTTGAAAGGCAAGAGAAGCAGCATAGCAGACAACAAAATTTATTTCCCTTTCAGCTACTGGTAGTATAGTATCTTTCAACCCAAGGTTCTATCAGTGTCCTGGAAAACTAAAGTTTCAGCTATCAGGGAACTGCTGGTGGTGTGGACTACTGCAATTATTCTTTCATCTCCATTGTTGCCTGCCTTTCTGGGAAAAGTCAGCTCAGTTTCCTGGGCTGGGGTGGTGATGACCAGGAGAAGCAGAACTTGGAAGTTCCAGGACACTCTCTCTCGCCTCCCTCTGCTCGACCATGGCATTCTTGGAACATAGTAAGTGCTCAAAATGTGTGTGTGTGTGTGTGTGTGTGTGTGTGTGTGTGTGTGTGTGTGTGTACATAAGATTGGAAGAGTTGAAAAGAGCTCAAGGAATGATGAAAATGATGAAATGAGAGTGCTTTAAGAAGATGAATCCATCAACATTTATTCAACACCTACTATGTATCAGACCTTGTGCTAAGCACTGGGAACACAACAATAGGTAAAAGGGAAACCTGACCTCAAGGCCCTCACAATCTAATGGAACAGACAATATACAAACAAATATATAAAAAGCAAACTTTATACAAGGTAAATAGAAACTAAATAAAAGAGGAAAGGCACTGGAATTAAGAGGGTTGGAAAAGGCTTCCCAGGTACAGTTTGAGTTGTGCCTTAAGGAAGCCAGTTATTAGAGCAGAGAAGTGAGAGAGAGTATTCCAGGCAAGGAGGACAGAAAATGAAAATGCTGGGAGCCAAGAGCTGTCTAGATAATGTAACCTGAGTCTGTGGTAGATCCAGTTAGAATGGTTGCATAATTTTCTCCACCTCTGTTCAACAGTATGTAAATAGAAGTGAAGGCAGTAAATGATGTGAATGATATTCAGGATTGTTGGAAGGGGGAAGAGAATAGAAGTAAGGAGGTCAACTGAAAATGTTTACTATTAGTATAGTAGGGCTATTTGATTTCCTATATTTTTATGGGTCTCAATTTCCATATCTGCAAAATGAGGGGATCAAATTAGATTATCTCTATAGTCATTGCTAGTTCTAAGATTATATTTTCCTCCAATCCTTTCACTTAGAAAACAGTCTTATTTATATACACTTGTCCTCTTAACTACATACCACATCTAGAGGTTCTTTATTAGTTCTTTCATTCCCATTGAAATACTGTCTAATTTATTCTCCTGGATAAAGTCTTTCCCTCCTCCTGTTTATCACAGAGACATAACTAGGGCAGGGTGAGCAGAGCCTTGTCCCAGGGTACCAGGTACCTTTATATTTACATTCTTTTTTAATAGAATAACATCAATTAAACTTAACACTATGTATCAAGAATGAGGTAAAAAAAGGAAGTTGCAGTTTTTTCCTCTCCATTTTCATTCCCAATGTCTCCAAGGCAACTGCTATAGCAGCATCCTTACAATATTCTGGTGTCTCTGCCTATCCTCCATAAGGTGTTGCTCCAGTACCTCTCCTCATTCTTACTAAATTCATTTTAAAAAGTTTATTCCAGGTAGTTTTTAATGCTGTTTTCCTCAGCTGAAGTTTGTTTTTCTCATCTCAGTTCTGTTCATTCTTTTTTCAAAATTCTTTTCTGCTTAGAACAATGACAATTCAAGGAATTTCTCCCATGTGTCCTTCATCTTCAGAACAACATTTAGGCAGTCACCTTAGTATACAGATTCAAGAAATTACTTATGCCTTATTACTCATGTGTATGGACAGGGTCCTCCCTCCCACCGTGTCTGTGTGTGTGTGTGTGTGTGTGTGTGTGTGTGTGTGTGTGTGTGTGTGTGTGTGTGTGTGTTTTCACAAATGCTGGAGTGTGTGTTAGAGGAATGGTAATAATAAACAGAAAGCAAAACAGTATGAGACTTGGAAGAGAAATTTGGTAGATTGAAAAAGGACTTTTTTCTGTATGGCTCAATGCTTTGACTTCTTCTCTTATTAATTTCAACTGAGTAATCTTGCCAAAGATTTCTCTTTGCCCTTGGATCAGAACTAAAGAAATCACCTCAAGTTATAGATGTAAGGATATGTTTGCAATAAAAAGAATCCCCAGAAGTATGAGCTGTTTACACTATTTCAAAGCATTAAATGAAATGTCATTTTCAGAATCCTATGTCAAAAGTACTTTCTAATGTTCTCCAGGAGATTTTTTTTTAAAAGAGCATGATCAAAGATCATGAATTTATCATTAGCAGAAAATATAAATTTTAGATTGAGGAACTCAAATTATAGATCAGGGAAACATGAAAACAGGGATAATTTGGGAAAGATAATGAGACATTGAAATTTGAACTTTATTATGATTTTGGTGACACCATTATTATTCCTTTCTGGTGGGTGGCATTTAGAACTTTTTTCTAAGCCAGGAATCTTTCCCTCCAACCTCTCAAGACTAACTTGAACATATTCTATCTCCATCTAATTTGGAAAACCAGTACATGTCAGTATCACTATCCACTTATCATAGTTGCCATTAGGCACAAATTATGGGGACCTTAAGGAGAATTTTTGATAGAGGAGGAAATAAAAAAGAGGGATAATCTGATTTGTACCATATATTTTGGGAGTATTGGTTTCAAAAGATCCTGAAAAAAAATCATTAGGATGAAGTTATCCCAAAAGAGATTAAAATGAAGAATGAAGTTTTAAAGACTCTAAGAAAAGTAATTCCAATAAAGAGAAAAAGAGGGATTTCTTTTCTAAATAAATTGACACAGATGCACAGGGTATTCATGACCAATGTATAATATTTTTTTAATGTTCAGGAGATAAAAGTAAGAGAAGCAAAAAAAGGCTATTTTATCTATGTGGTGGTGGGAGATTAGAAGAAAAACAAAACAGTTAAAAAGAAAGGAATGTTAAAAATAAATGTGAAATTAGAATGTTAAAAATAGATAATCATATCAAATTGCAAAATAGAAAATTTCCTTAAAATTTCTATTATTCTTCTATATCCTTCCTTATCAAGAAGAATAATATCTAGACAACAAAGGACGGAACAAAAATGATTATAAGAAAATTACATTCCAAGATAGGTGATCAAATATTGGGAGAATTTCTAACCCAAACCTTCTTTCATGTGTGAATCTAAAGTGTATTATGGTAATAGTTTTTCTTTTAAAAAGTCTATAAGCCCATTGCAAATACTATTGAAGGACTGCTTGCTTGAAATAGTCTCTACTCAGTCTGCAAGCAGCAATTTAATCTTTTGGATACCATACTATATCCCTCCTATTCCTAACCTATCACATGTTATCAAATACTGTAAGAGTGTAAAGAAATATAAGAAATGAGAAAAATAGTATTTGGCTCTTTTGTTCCAATAATCATCATACATATCTGATGTGTATGCTGCTTTTAAGATTTGCAAAGATTTTTACACAGGATATCTCATTTTGTCCTCATAATCCTGGAAATTAGGTACTTATTAACCCACTTAACATGACAAAACTGAGGCTGAGTAAAGTTAAATAAGTTGCATAGGTTCACACAACTAATACATACATATCTGTGCAAGAATTTTAATTAAGGTCTTCCTGATTCTAACTCTAGCCCTTTTATTGACTACTTTTAATTGCTTCTCAACTAGCCACACGATTACCAAGGAAGAATCAAGTTGGGGACTCCATTATAGAAGTCTTCCTTTTGTAGAAGTTCATGGATTACCACTGTGGAGTTATGAAACTGTAGTACTGAAGACTTACTTGCATGCTACACATAGTAGAAAGTAAGGATATTATTTCAGTATCTTTAGTCAACAATGATACTTTCAACAGTACAACAATTTACAATATAGATCTAATTACCATGGTGGAAACATTTTGTTTGGGCCAAAGTCTTATTTTTAGCCAGAGTATATTATCTCTTAAAATTATTCCATAAAATAATAGCCAACCAATGTGGTCCAGTTTTGTCTTGTACCCATCAATAAAGGATTAAAAAGAAACAGAAATAGATATAGAAATAAATTAAAATCCTGTCAAAATCCCACCCTTCCACAATCCCAAACTCCAAAAAGGTAGTAAACCAGAATAGCTACTGAAATTACAATTATGAACAGTTGAGTATTTGGGCAAGTTTCCAGGTCCACAGTTTTCACAATATACCAATTGAGAAAGAGTACATAGTGTTTAGAAAATTAACTTTCTGAACCAGGATGAACTGTATCAAGTCCAATCAAGTCTGACATCATATTAATTAATTAACCTCAATGCTTTCAGTAACTCTAAGATTATGAATTGGAATAATGATACTGAACTACATTGGTAGAGTGAATTTCCTCACTTGGGAAGTCCTGATAATCATGAAATCAAAGGTGCAATCCTTATTCCAAGGTTCTTGTGGGATTTTACTTGATAAATCAAGATGTTGATCCTCAACCATTCCATAGGGCCATGTAGGGCAACAGAGTAACAATGAAAAAAATGAATTTATCTGCTCTTCTCTCCACAATACACACATATACATACATGCATGTATACAATAACACATACATAATATATAAATATACATGTAAGTGGCTTTGACCACTTATATATGGGATATTCAAGAGGAATAGCACCTCTGATGTGAAGGTTTACCCTTTGCAGAATAGCTCATCCATTTCTGGTATCCACTTGATTCACCCAACTCTCATCTGTGACTCCAAGAAGCTGAAGTACAATCAGGAGCCACATCTGGGTGAACCATTTTGGCAGACTGGCTAACATTCAGGACTCAAACCTGTCTACTATAAGCCTGTGAAGACTTTTCTTGGCAGAATAGGCAGAGGAGAGCAATCCTGTTTTAATAGCTTTGAAGGAGGCTGAAGCAGGTGCTGGAACACTTAGAGCTTGTTCAGACACAGAGGACAAGGACATTCAATACATTCTGGACCATCACCAGTTGTTCTGTTTTTTTGTCCTGCCACTAGACTTCAATGGCTTTGGAAGAGAGAGAGTGGAGCTAAATGATTTTTTGCAGATCTTCCTCATTTAAATTCAATTCATGCACTCATAAAGACATCAACTATGATGTCATTGATCCTCTTAGAAAACAAAGGATGAATAGCAACAATATCAGTGACTAAAAACTAGCAGAGGGAAGGGGAATAAACAATCCCAGTTATATGAGGCTTGCTCATTATTCAAATGCATTTGGTTCTTCTATATACACATTTTTTTTCCTGGTAATTCCTGATTTTCAAATATTTCATATTCACCAGTGGTTATCTGATGCATTGCAACTTCTGTCCTCAACTTTTGCTTCACCTTTGCTCCTCTTGTAGCTGTCGCTGTTACTCTTTGTCCTTGACAAATTTGCTTTCTAGATTTTTTTGTTTTTCTTGATTTATTGCCAGTAATCTACCCTCTCCTCTCCTGACTCCTGACTCTTCTAACAATTCTACCTCCATTCTGGAAACCTGAAATGTGTAAATTTGGAGACATCTATATCCCAAATGTTCAAACAACTATTTGTGTCTGACTTGTGGTAGAACTTTTTGGTCTTCTATTATATTGATCAGCTACAGTCAATCACACTCTACCTTGATTCAAAAATGGTGATATCTTAGATCCTCATAGGGTACAAAAGACCAAACAAAAGCCATACATCCATTTTAGCTCCTTTCTCACCCTGGAGATACCTCTGCCTCACAAATTCCTTTGGAACCTACTTGGAACCTCCATTTGAGGACATACTCAGTCTACCTTGCCTACTTTTCTCCAGGATCTTCTCTTGACTTTGACGATTTCACTTTATCTCTGTTGATACCTTCTCTTTCTTACTGCTTTTCAGTTTCATCTTATGCCTTGTCTTCATCATTAGACTATAAGCTTCTTAAGAGTAGAGACTATTTTTTTGCTTGTATTTGTTTCCTCAGGGCCTATCACAATGCTTGGCACCTAAAATAAGTACTTAATAAATTCTTTATGAAGCCTTTCTATGCATCTGACTGTGCAACTCTTATCCCATGCAAAATTCCCTTTCTTTACTCAATTATTCTATCTTTTAAGTTATCTGTTTTTCTGTTAAGCTATGCTCAGACAAACCATACTACAGCATTTCTCTCCCTAATTAGTCAAGCAATAACTGTAGTAATGTTAAGCAAATAAACTTCATAGTGCCCCTATATTTAGTTCCTGTGCGTACAACCTCCTTTTCCCAAGGCTAAGAGTTATTCCCATTTTAACCATTTCAAAGCACTTTATGGTTCTAGCTTTTCCTTCTTTGAAATTTTGAATTCTATCATTTGAGTATTACCACCTCTTATTAAACATTTTCTTAAGGATTTTTATAGCAGAGATTCTAATCACTGACCAAGGCTCCCCAGGCTTTTTCCCAAATCAACTATAGAGTTGGATCCCAGAAAAGGAACATTCAGTGAAGGCCTTTTCTTGTTCTGAAGTCCAGTGAAAGACACTAAAGACAATGGACTTGGGAATGACCTCTCATGTTCTACCTTGTCTATGAGTCTATGATCCCCAATCTTCTCTTCCACAATAGAATTCTGAGGGAGGGAATCATTTAATTTTTAAATCTACTTTTAATTTATCTAATTCATTTATCTAATATTTTATGAACCTTGCATAACTCCCTGGTTAGCATTTGTAGGGGAAAAACTGGTACAACCATAACTCCATATCTCTTCCCTTTTGAATTTCTATTGTTCAGTGGTTTCAATTGTGTCTGACTCTTTAACAACCTATTTGGAATTTTCTTGGCAAAGATAATAGAGGACTTCCAATTCATTAGGTCATACAGCCCTCCTCTTTCATCCTCATGTTGCCTGCAGGCTTTGATCTTTCTTTGTCCCTCCCTTCCACAGATGTCTCTAGTTATTTCACCAATAGCAGTGTTTTATCTCATTATAATATTATTGGCATATAGTAACACAGTTTTGCACAGGTGGGTCAGGAGGGAAAGGGATTTTCTTTTGATCTAATAATAGCCCTGAGGCACTTGCTGGATCTTCAGATTATTCCTCAATTCATCATCTGGCAAGGATTGTAATTTTTTTATTTTTACTTTTATTTTTAATGGTATTTTATTTTTTTCCAATTATATGTAAAGATAATTTTTAAATTCATTTTTACAAAATTTACCTTACAAATTTTTCTCCATCCCTCCATCTCCTTCCTTTCCCTCTTCCTAAAATGGTAAGCAATTTGATGCAGATTTTATATGTGCAATCATGTAAAACATTTTCACATCAGTCATATTATGAAAGGAGATAACAAACCATAAATATAAAAAAAGGTAAAAATAGTATACTTCTTGCAAGTTGGTAGTTTGGAATTCCTATTATCTTTTTATGGGTGTGGCTATTTTCCTACAGTAAGTACTTGGCATACCTTATTTATCAACTCTTTTCTTCCTCTCTATCATGTACCTCTGAGATAAGCTGATTAAATTTTTTGAACATAGCAATATTATCACAAAAACCATTGAGATATCCCATTTTTTATGTCTTAGACAACTATACCATATGACCTCTGAGACCTGTTTTTATTCTTTGATCTTTGTGTTTTTCTATATTTATTTATTGGTCTTAGTTCTGCACTGTAGGCAGTAAACTGAATTAGTTTACACTCTTATCTACTTGATAATCCTTCAAATATTTCCAGATTAGATCATGACCTGCCTTAAATTTTGTTTTCTTGAAGTTTAATTTTTCATATTCTTTCAGGCAATGTATTTTTGTTGTTTTTCCTTTTCACAAAGGACCATGAAATCAGGAAAGTGAATGGAGTTTAAGTGAGGGGGTGCTATGCAAAGTTACCTCTATGAGGTGAGAGGTGGGGGAGAGAAGGCAGATATGCACCTCACCTGATTGCATACGGTTGGTATATGCTTAATTGTATGCCACAAGTATATGTGCTCAACCCTTTTCAATCAGAGGTAAGACTCAGCTCTGCCTATGACCCTGCTCTGGAGTCATCTGGGTCCAGGGGTCAGATATGACTCACCAGGACAACTTGAACTAACTCTGGATGGCAGTGGGAGATGTTGCTCTTTTAAAACTAAGGTCCTTAACAGATCTCAGCTTGATGAAGCATCTCCTATTCAATGATTAAGGCAGGTAAGAAAGAAATGAAGCAAAGAATGACCTCTTGTAATGTATACTATGTCTGTGCATTTTTATGTAATTTTAATAGAGGGCATTATCGAAAATGAGATCTTAAAGAATTTTAAAAAATGATTTAAATATAATGAAAACAATATCAAAGCTTTTAGAAATTGTGCTCAATGACTCCCAGGACAGCTTTCCTTTTCATTTAGGATGAGAATATATAACAGGGTGTTAGTGAACATTTATTATATACAAAGGATAACTCATTATTTGTTTTGAAATACGATCCTCTGTTCCACTAGTAAAAATTGAGTTCTGGGAAACCTATATAGAACAAACATAAGGGACTAGTATAAATATGTAAAACTCATAGTGAATGCTTGTCATACTTCCCTAGTATTTAAGGTTTTGTTTTGTTTTATTGCTTCTAATAGTTTTATGATGAAGGGGGGGTGGCGAGAGAGAGAGTGAGAGAGAGAGAGAGAGAGAGAGAGAGAGAGAGAGAGCGAGAGAGAGAGAGAGTCAAAAAATGCTATAATGCTGTATAATCTTGAAGTTTCTTTCCTTCTCTGGGTGTCAGTTTCTTCATCTTTAAAAGAAGCTTACTAGACTTGATGATTTCTTCTAAGGTTCCCTTCCAATTCTAAAATTCTTTTACTTCCACAAATAAGTATACCTAAATCTAATCATCATATGAGAATGAGAGGGAAATATGGTATAATGAAGAGAAGGATAACCTTGGAGTCAGAAAAATACTGGGGGGGATTCAAGTCCTGATTCTTATACATTGCCTGTGTGTGACCTTGCTCAAGTCACCTAACCTCTTGATGTTCTAGGCACTTTTGAGTTTATAAATTCTAGATGAGACACTGATCTGTCTCAATGGAAGGAGTTTCCTTAAAAGGAGTTCTCAATCCTGAAGAAACTAAGACTTTAACAAAAAGTTAAAAATTTTATATTTTTATGTACACTTAATAAGACATTTACCAACTATAAAGAGAATAAATTTGTCTTTTATACTTCACAAAAATTGACTTTGAATAATTTTATTTTCCCGCAAGGCAGTGGGGTTAAGTGGTTTGCCCAAGGCCACACAGCTAGGTAATTATTAAGTGTCTGAGGCCAAATTTGAACTCAGGTACTCCTGACACCAGGGCCAGTGCTCTATTCACTGTACCACCTAGCTGCCCCAGACTTTGAATAAATTTAACTAAAAATTAATAAACATTTATTCTGTTAGATAATGGGAGCATCAAGATAATATGACAAAAGTACACTTTCAAGAGATAACCTTTTTTTTTTGAGACTTGGTCACTTTATTTTGCTCAGGCTAAGTATAGTAGCCACTCATAGTAAGATATTTTTACTGATTGTTGAGCTGCTCTATTTTCTAACCTGGACTGATCTGCCCCTCCTTAGACAGCCTGGAGGCTCATCATATTGGTGCCAGATTTAATATTCAGTTTTAACTCTACTAAAGCTCAGAACTCCCAAACTCAAGCAATTGACCAGGTTAAGCTTCCTAGGAATGGGAATTAAGGGTTATTGGTTCATGTCTCAGAGCTTATATTAAAAAAAAAAAGGAGAATGAGACATTTATATTATGAAATGAGAGAGAACATGGTAAATACAGAGGATGACCAGAAAAATATAGCAAGAAATTTTAAGAGGTAGAGATGTCATAAACCAGGGGGAAATGCCTTTATGGGGTTAATTTAAGCTTCTTTCTAAACATGAATACATGGATTTTGAAATGATTTCAGAATTCCCCTTTTTCTTCAGTTAACATAACAAAATGACCTGAAGTCACATTTTCATCTTATAAGAAGAATCTTCATTGATGTGATATAAAGTAGACATATTTGAAATGCTAGAGAAATGTAGTTGATGGATCTTAAAGAGTAGCCCTAGCATATGTTGGCTAAAACTGAAACCAGGGTTGCCAACAGGCATCTGCTGTTTAATGCTCAAGGTGATTTCCTGAAGGAAGACACTAAAAGTCAAAGCAAATTAGTGCTATTTCTCGAGCTTTCATAAGAATTAACCTTAAAGGGATACTTTCAGCCAACAGACATTTCTAGCCTTACTGTGGAACCTGACAAGAGTAGAAAGAACAAAATTTTGGAAAAGTTTGATTTCTGAGCAGGAATCAAATGATGATCATAGGCTAGACCCAGTTCTATACCTTGCTAGTCCAATAAAATGTTGGAAAGCAATAAGACTCCTTGCTTTCATGTGGAATTGTCTATTCTGCAGAGTAAGGTGTAATGAGATCCAGAGTACTTACTGGATGTTCAGAAAATCTGAAAGACACTGACTCCACTTGCAATGGGTCTTTTTATTGCCCTAAGTGAAAAATAAGCCATGTCATATGTCCAGAGGCTACCAGGAAACTGTGAGCAGGGAGAAGCAGCTAAACCTTTGGCCCTTGGTTCATTTAAGTTCTGGGGACAATTTTTTTTTTGCATTTTAGGGAAAAACTGGGCTAGCCCATAGTGAGAGGTGATTAGCAAACTACAGTAAATATTGATTCTATGCTACCAAACTTTTATGATTCTTGTCTAATAGATTTTGAAAAGTTAGAAGTAAATGAAACTTGGGACAATGGTGGACATTTAAATATAAAATATATGCCCATTAGGATTTGTCATGACATAATAAAAATCCTATATAGAGCAAACTTATAGAACTATAAAAGGACTGCTATCTAACTTAACTTCCCCCTTCCAAGCAATAATGCATAAACCATCATAGAATAGATGGATATTTTTCCATCCTCTCTTTGCTCTTTCATCCCAGAGTAAGGAAATAGTATAGGAGGAGAGTCAACAGCATCTTGAAAACTGGCCTGCAAATACTGTATTTATTCCAAGTGGTACTGTGGAGAAGTACAAGTTCTAGAAGTAGGAAGTTGTTGTTGCTTTTATTATCTGGTAGTGTCTGACTCTTTATGACCCCATTTGAGTTTTTCTTAGCAGAGATCCTGGAGTGGTTTACCATTTTCTTCTCTAGCTCATTTATAGATGAGGAAACTGAGACAAACAGGATTAAGTGACTTGGCCAGTATCATACAGCTAGTAAGTGTAAAAGTGTGGGGTGTTCTATCCACTGCACTTCTAAGCTGCCCTTGTTAATATTATATTATTATTATTTACCATATAGTGGAACTCAGAACAACACATGTTTAATTCATCTTTTAGGCATGAAATATAGAAAATTTAGTTGACATTTCAATTTTCAAGGGAATAAAGATCTGGGGATCCTATATGTTAAATAGGCAGTGGTGGCAGAACTATTGATTTGAGGGAGGGGGAAAAAGTAGCAATTACTGCCAATATTCTCTCTCTTTTTTTTTTTTTAGTTTTTTTTGCAAGGCAAATGGGGTTAAATGGCTTGCCCAAGGCCACACAGCTAGGTAATTATTAAGTGTCTGAGACCGGATTTGAACCCAGGTACTCCTGACTCCAAGGCCAACGCTTTATCCACAACACCACCTAGTTGCCCCAACTGCCAATATTCTTAACAAGTATATCAGACACACCTTAAGGAACTTATAAAACAGGGGCTTTTCTGTTTAGAGAGGTGATGATGTTTGCTAGTTCTTACACAATGATTGGAACACTAAATTTAAAAAACAAGAAGACAAAGACAGATGGGTGAGACTTCACTATGGCAAATTAGTGCTGTTCTGTTGAGTCTGTTTCCCTAGATATTCTTTCTTGTTAATTAGTGTTTGCTTTCTAATATGTTGTATGTTCCTAAGAAAAATATTGTGCACTGGTCTCTATTGTAAGCCACGGGAGTTAAGAACCAGTAGGCAGCAGAGGGTAGGGAGATGACAATATTGGGTAAAAAAAGTTAGCATCAGTTATTTCCTTGGAATTTCCTTTTCAAAACCCTAGTCTCTTCTCTTGGATTTACCTATCTCTGAGGTTCAGGGAGAATCTTTGAGGTTGTAGGGCCCTGACAGCCACAGACCCTGAAACCCAAATTGTAGCATCTGAAAAAAAAATTGTGGTTTGGGGTGGGAGTGTGTTGATCACTTCAGAAGTAAACCTATAGGCACATCCTGCATAAGGTCACTTCCCTTTGTAAAGGGTAAAAAATAACATGTGATAGCTTTTGTTTTGAGGTAAAAAAAAATAAGATAGTGTTCAGAATATTTATTTTTACACTTTCTCAGTTAGCATCCACTTACATACCCTTATGCAGAGCACTCAGCAAATACCTTTGATACATTGGGATAGGGATAGAGACTATATCTGTGATTTTATTGATACAAGAAAAGTCAAGGTGAAAAAATTTTTCTAACGCAAGTCAGTGATTTCTTTACTACTTAAAAACTTTATAGAGAATGTTGGATTTATTGACTGATGACTCCTGATTCTAAATTTCCACTGAACGTAAAACAATAATAGATCTTATAGGTATTTTATAATGACTCTATGAGTGACTTATTTGTATATAATTGTTTGTATCTTAGCTCTTCCTTGATATTGTAAATTGCTTGAGAACAGTCTGGTTTTTTTGGCCTCTTGTTGAATCATAAGTACCTGACCCATAGTAGTTGCTTATGCTTGTCTTATATATATATTTGAAGTTATTTTTAAAATTACTGATGACCTCCTTCACTACTTTTTGTTTATACAATATATTGTGGAATTATGTCCTTAAAAATGTTAAAATCATTTCACAGGATTCTTTTCAGTGATTTAGTTTATTATTTGAGAGCAGGGATTTCTTATTGTCTGAAATTTGAAGGATAGTCTCTACATGAATCACAGGGTAGTGTAACAAATTGACGGTCAGAACAAAAGATATTTTTCATTATAATGAACAAAGTCTCAAACTTCCCTAACCTTAGGTGGATGTCAGTGGGTAGACTCTGTCTTTTCAGAGCTTCATTTTTTTTTTGATGATACTTGATTTTATGATTGGTAGGTAAAAATAACTGGACTGTTATTTTGTCTATGCTTTTGGTTCAGAGTGATAGATTTATATTCCAAACCAAATCTTCTTGGGTTGCAGTTAAAAAAAATCATTGTACATTATAAATAAAAATTAGAATTTACCATATAGTAGATACATGTAGATCTTGTCAGATAAATAGAAAGTAGATGGGAAATTATTTCTGCATCTTAGTCTTATTTCTAGGGTATTTTTCCTCCTATGATATTCAGACAATTTGGTACAAAATATATAGAAAACTGAAGGTGTTTTCCAAATGATTACACTTACCCTGTCCTTTACTATTAAATTGTCTGTGTTTTTTAGGCAAAAGCTAATGTTAGACAAAATTATCAAGAAAATGGCTTTAATTTCTTGTTTCACTTTTTTTTTAACCTGGCCTTAGTCTCTGGGTGATCCTAGGAGGATTTATTTTCTCTATTTTTTTACATCATCTATATTTCTAATTGTATCACTGTACTCTCCTACTCCCAGAGAATCATTCCTTATAACAAAGAACAAAAGAGGAAAAAAAGTTTATAAAAATTAATATATCAAAAAAGGTGATACCATTGCACATTCACAGTCCTCCAGTTTTGTAAAAAGAGAGGTGCCTTATATATTTTCTTTGGGATCAACCTTGGTCATCATGTAGAACTCAATTTTGATAGTTTTTCTATTTTTCTATTTTACATTTTTTGCCATCAGGTATATTTTTTCTAGTTCTGTTCACTTCAGTTTGTATTAATTTATATATGTCTTCCCTTGCATATCTACATTCATCATATTCATTGTTTCTTTCCTATATCACAATTATATGTCATTATATTAATATACTTCAATTGATCACATCTACTTTGCTTCTAGTTTCTTTGTACTACAAAATGTGTTGCTATAAATATTTTTGTGGATATGAAACTTTTCTTCTTTCTTTGATGGGGCATTAGCTTAATATAGTTACTGCAAGATCAAAGACCATTCATAATTTGGTAATTTTGGGGGGTATGGTTTCAAATTCACAGATCCATCAACAATGTATTAGTGTAGAGTTCCTGGACAGAGCCAAGATGGTGACATAAAGTGAGGGAGCTCCTGGAACTTTCTCCAAAATAACTTTAAATAAAGCTCAAAACATATCCTAAATTGAGAACCCACAAGAAAACCCCATTGAAACAAAATATTGTGGAAGAACTTCAAAAAAGGTCTTTCACATGGGTAAAAGGGGAATATAGCCCAGCATAGGCAGGAAAGCTGAGAAGCCAATGGAAGACTTTTAGTTACAGTGCAACTAAGGTCCCAGTTTATCCAGCTAGGTCAGCAGCAAGAGTCCCAACCCCCCACTCAGAAGGCAACATTCAAGCCCAGGAACACTGGTATGATAATGTGTTAGGTTATCCTAACACAAGGAACAAACTGTAAGCACATGAGATGCCAGAGCAGAAAGTCAGGGACCAGACCCCTGGTCCCCAGTACAAAAAGTTTGGGACTAGACTCCCTTTTCCCTAGGAGTGGAGCTTAACTATCAAAATAAACAAAAACCAAAGAGTGGTAACCATAGAAAGTTAATATTGTGATAGGGAGGATTAAAAACCATCTCATAAGAGGAAAACAGTGACCTACATGTGAAGTCTCAAAGGACTTTTTGAATTGGTCTCAAATCCAAAAAGATCTCTTGGAAGAATTCAAAAAGAAAGAAGAAAAATGGTGAAAAGAGATGAGAATGATACAGGAGAATTATGAAAAATTGACTGAAGAAAACAAAGTCTTTAAAAGTAAAATTGGCCAAATGGAAAAAGAAATCAACTTCTTAAAAAGTAAAATTGACTGACTGGAAATAACTCATCTAAAAGTAAGATAACTGGAAAAGAAAACACAAAAACTATATGAAGAATATAAAACCACAAAAAATTATAATTGCATGAATGGAAACCAGTAACTCTATGAGATACTAAGATTCCATCAAATCAAACCAAAAGACTGAAAATCAAATTAAAAGATTGAAGAAAAGATGAAAATGTTAAACACCTCTTAGGATAAATGATCAACCTGGAAAATAGATCTTGGAGAGATAATTTTGGAATTATTGGTCCAGAAAAACAGCCTGGGAAATATCTTTTGGGAAATTATCAAGGAAAAACTGCTCTAATATCCCAAAACAAGAAAATAAAATAGTCTTGGAAAGACTCTATTGATCACCCCTAGAAAGAGATCCCAAAAATCAAAACTCCAAGGAATATTTCAGCATTCTCAGGAGAAAATATTGCAAATAGATATAAAAGAAATATTTAAATACCAGGTAGTCACAGTCAGTATTAGACAGGACTTAACAATATTAAGAATCAATATTAAAGAATCAGAGGCTCTGGAATATGATATATTATGTAGGGTAAAGGAGCTTGTATTACAAACAAGAATCAGCTACCCTGGAAAATTCAACATTTCAGGGAAAAAGATGGAATTTTAATTAGAGAACTTTTGATCTCTCCTGATAAAAAGACCAGAATTCAACCAAAAATTCAAACATCAAATACAAAACTCAAGAGATGTGTAAAAAAAAAGATAAATAAAGAGGAAAAAAGCCCAAAATACTCATAACCCTTGAGAGAGGGTATGGATATAAATTGATTATAATGTGATGATACTTTAGCTCATGAGGGTTGTATTTCTATTGAGATTGTTGAAGGGGTTTGAGTATAAATTGATCATGATGATGATGCTTCTGGTCCTTGAGAATTGAGAACCAAGAATTCTATCAGAATAGATAAAAGGAGTATACTTTGACAGAGTATGTGGGTAAAATTTTATGAAACAATCAAGACATGAAGAAAAGGTTTACACCAAGAAAACAAAGATGTTAGAGGATAATTAATACACATGAAGGGAAACAAAGGACCTATTATAGTAGAGGGAAAGAAGCACAGTGTGAACACTGAGTAAATCTTATTCTCAGACATTTGGCTGAAAGAAGGAATAACATAGATTCCCAGTTAGGTTTGGAAATTTATCCTACCCTACTGGGAAGTAGGAGAGGAAAGGGGAAAGAAAAGGGAAGGAGGGACTGATAAAAGGGAGTGTTGTGTTCCTGCCGACTAACTTATCCTTTACTCAGATGAACATTGAACTGGCTGAAGACAAAGATAAAAAGTTTATTCAACCCCAAGCAACTGTTTAAATACTCTTTTTCACTCCCAATCCCGAGGCATTCTCTAATTACAAATCTAACAACTGCCTGTGCTTGCTGACAGCAGGTGTTAAAAGTTTATAACAGTCTCTTACAAGGGAGGAAAAAAGTGGGAGAAAGGAAGAAGAAAAAGAAGGGAGCTGAAAAAAAGGAGGACAGATTGAAAGAGGCAGCAGTCAGAAGCAAAACACTGATAAGGATGAATAAGGAGAAAGAAGAGAGAGAAGAATATAAATGGGGAAGATACAGAATTAATGATGGTGACTTTGAATTTGAATGCCATAAAATGGAAGAGGATAGCAGAGTAAATTAAAAACCAGAATCCTACAATATGAAGTTTACCAGAAACACCTTTGAAGTAAAGAGATATACATATTAAAGGAAAAGACTGGAGCAGAATGCTTCAGGTGAAGTAAAAAGCCAAAGAAACAAAACAAAAAAAACCCAAACAAACCCTAATCTCAGACAAAAGCAAAAGTAAAAATAGATCTCATTGAAAGGAAGGAAGCTATACCTTCCTAAAAGTTAACATAAATAAGAGGGCAGGTAAGAAAGTGAAGAGAATTTTAGAAAACTTAGATAAGATAGATCTCTGGAGAAAATTGAGTGGGGAATACAAAGGATTATACCTTCTCTGAAATACATGGCATCTATACAAAAGTTGACCATGTACTAGGGGATAAAAACTTCACAATCAAATGTAAAAATGCAGAAATTTTTAAAAAACACCCTTTTCAGATCATGATGCAATAAAAATTACATGTAATAATGGACCATGGAAAGATAAAATTAATTGGAAAATAAATAATCTAATTTAAAAGATTTAAAAATGGATCAAACAAAAAATCTTTGAAATAATCAGTAATTTCATTTCAAGAAAATGACAATAATGAGACTTCATAGCAAAATTTGTGGGAGGCAGTCAAAGCAGTCATTAGGGGAAATTTTATATTTCTAAATACATGAATAAAATAGAGAGAGATTAAAATGTAGGTGTACAACTAAAAGAACTAGAAAAAGAACAATGAAAGAATATCAATTAAATACTAAATTAGATTCTGAAAATAAAAGGAGAAATTAATAAAATTGAAAGTAAGACTATTGAATTAATAAATAAAACCAAGAGTTGGTTTTATGAAAAAAAAAATAATAAAAGATGTACCTTTGTTTAATCTGATTAAAAAAAAGAAAACCTAATTACCAGTTATCTAAAATAAAAAGGGTGAACTCACCACCAATGAGGAGGAAATTAAATGATTTATTTTGGACCTATTTTGCCCAGCTGTATGCCACTAAATCTGACAATAAAGTGAAATAGATGAATATTTACAAAAATATAAACTTTCCAGAGTAATGATTCCATTTTAGAAAAATAAATTAAATCCATCAATAAACTCACTAAGAAAAAAACTAACAGGGCCTGATGGATTTACAGTAAATTTTACCAAACATTTAAGAACAATTCATTCCAATTCTATATAAACTTTTTTGAAAAAATAGATGAAGGAATTCTGTCAGATTCCTTTTATAACACCAATATGGTGTTGCAACCTAAACCAGAAGAGCCAAAACAGAGATGCAAAATTTTAAAATAATATTTTAACCAAGAAATTATAGCAAGTAAGACTAGGACTAAAATCAGGCTGAATTTCTGCCAGGTGTGCAGGGTTGATCCAATATTAGGAAAACAATCTTCATGATTGACCATATCAATAACAAAATCAACAGAAATCATGTCATTATCTCAATAGACACTGAATAAGCCTTTGCAAAATACAGAACCCATTTCTATTAAAAATACCAGAGTGCCTAGGAATAAATGGAGTTTTCTTTAAAATGATAAGCAGAATTTATCTAAAGCCATCAGCAAGCAGTATACGTAATAGGGATAAACTAGAAGCATTACCAATAAGATCAGGGATGAGAGAAGAATGCCTGTTATCACCATAACTATTCAATATTGTTTTAGAATTATTAGCTTTAGGAAAAAGAAAAGAAAAAAGAAAGTTGGTTGATATAATATAAACCCACATAAATCATCAGCATTTTTATAAATGAGCAAGAAAGAGAAATTCCATTTAAAGATAATGTAGGCCACATAAAATACTTGTTAATCTAACTCCCAAGGCAAACTAGAAACTATATGAACACAGTTACAAAATGCTTTACCCACAAATAAAGTCAGGTCTAAACAGTTGGAAAAATGTCAATTGATCTTTGGTAGACTGAGCTAATATTAAAAAATGGCAATTCTACCTAAATTGAATATATTTGGTGCCATAAAATTGAAATCACCAATAAACCTTATTTTACAGACTGAGAAAAATAGTAAGAAAATTGATCTGGAGAAACAAAATATCAAGAATATTAAGGGAATTAATGAAAAAAAATGGAAAAGGAAGGTAGCCTAACCATACCAGATTTAAAACTATATTATAAAACAGCTGTCTTCAAAACTATCCAGTACAGACTAAGCAATAGAGAAATGGAATAAATTAGGTGCAAGAGAAACAATAGTCAATGACCATGGTAACCTATTTTTGATAAACCCAAAGACTTTAACTTCTGGGATAAAAACTCACTATTTGACAAAAACTACTGGGAAACCAACATCTCACATCCTATACCAAAATAAGATCAAAATAGGTCCAGAATTTAGACATAAAGGATGGTAAAACAAGCCAATTAAGAGTACAAGAAATTGTCTATCCACAATATATATATAGAGATGGGAGGAGTTTATAAATAAAAAAATAGAGACTATTATAAATTGCAAAATGGATCATTTCAACTCCATCAAATTAAAAAAGGTTTGCACAAAAAACCCCCAAGGCAACTAAGATTACAAGGAATTCAAAAAACTGGGAAATAATTTTCACAAGTCATATTTCTGAAATAGAACTCATTTCTAAAATATATTGGGAATTGAGTCAAATGTATAAGAATATACATCATTCCCTACTTAATAAATAGTCAAGGATAATGAATAGGCAGTTTTCAGATGAAGAAATTAAAGCTATCAGTATGAATGATGATCAATATGATGACTTTATCTCTCCTTAGCAGTACAATCATCAAAGACAATTCTAAAGGACAAGTGATGGAAAATGCCATTCACATCCAAAGAGATGGAGACTGAATGTAGACCTAAGATTCCTATTTTTCCATTTAAAAATTAGTTTATATTTTCTGTTTTTTTAATCCTCTCATGATTTTTTGGTTCCCCTTTGCTGATTTGTCTTTTGCAATATGACTAAAGTGTAAATATGCTTCCATTTAATATTCATGTATAACCTATATTAGATTACTCACTGTCAAGGGGAGAGACAAGGGAAAGGAGGGATGAAGAAAAATGTGGAATTCAAAATCTTACAAAAAATTGTTGAAAACTAAAAGAAAATAATTAAAACATATATTGTCATATGAAAAATGCTCCAACTCATTATTTATTAGAGAATTGCCAATTAAAACAACTCCGGGCTACTACCCCTTACCTATAAGATTGACTAAAATGACAAAAATGGAAAATGATCCATATTGGAGAGAATGGGACACTAATTCACTTTTGGTGGAGTTGTGAGCTGATTCAATCATTCAGGAGAAAACTTTGGAACTGTGCCCCAAAGACAATAAAATTATGCATACCCTTTGATCCAGCATTACCACTACTAGTTTTATATCCCAAAGAGATTATAAAAAAGGAGAAAAGACCAACAATGTACAAAAACATTTATAGCAGCACTTTTTGTAGTGGCAAAAAATTGGAAATTGAAGGGAGACTCCTCAGTTGGAGAATGGCTAAACAAGTTTTGGAATATGAAAATGATGGACTACTATTGTTCTGTAAGAAATGATGAACAACCAGTTACTAAAAGCCTGGAAAGACTTCCATGAACTGATGTTGAGTGAAGTGAGCAGTACTAGGAGAACATTGTACACATTAAAAGTAACATTGTAAGATGATCAAATATGATGCTTGCAGATCCTCTCAATAATTCAGGGATTTAAAAAGGACAAATCACAAGAAACTTGCTATGCAAAATGCCATCTCCATTCAGAACCCCCACCCCACCCCAGCTAAACAAACACACAAAATAAAACTATGGCGTCTGAATGCAGAGCAAAGCATACTATGTTCACTTTTAAAATTTTCTTTCGTGGTTTTTCTTTCTCATGGTTTCCTTCCCCTTTAGTTCTAATTCCTCTCACAGTATGACTAATATGAAAATATGTTAAATATAATTGTGCTTGTACAACTCATAACATTTTTCACTGACATGGTGAGAAGGGAGGGAAGGGAAGGTGGTAAAAATATTAAACTCAAAAACTTGCAAAAGAATGAGTGTTGAAAACTATCTTTAAATGCAGTTGTAAAATAAAATAAAAAATATCAGTGAATTAGTATACCTGTTTTCTCACATTCCCTCCAATATTCATTTTCTTTTTTGTCATCTTTGCTATTCTGGATAGATATGAGGTTGATCAGTAAAGTTGCTTTAGTTTGCATTTTTTCCTCAGTGTATGAAAGCATATTTTCTTATAGTTGCTTATTCTCTGACCATTTTTCTATATTTTACGAGTAAATTTTATGAGTTATAAATTGAATCAATTTCTTATATGTGGGATATGAGGTCACCTTTGTTTTTAAAAAAAGAAAATTTATGTGACTTTTTCAAATATGACATTTCTGGTTCTGGCTACAATGGCATCAAATTTAGCAAAAAAAAAAGATGTACTAAGAAATGCACAATATGGAAGTATAGTCACCTGGATTGTTGATGATAAATTAATGAATGTTAAGTGGCAGAACAGAGGACAAATATAAGCATGTTTTTCCACTGCTAGGGTTTCTGTTACTTTATTAGAATTAAGAAATTTAAGAAATAAGGAAAAACTGGGGGGATTACTTTATCACAAAAGAAGTAGACAATTATAGTAACTGTAATTGGTGAATATCTAACCAGACAGGCTTGACTTGTACAGTTCCACCTCTTTCAAGTTTAGTTGCAGTCTGAGCCTTCCCTAGGATCCAGTAAATTGGGGGCAATTGTACTGCTGCTGGACTCAAGAGCTTGAAATCATAAATTGAAAGTAATGAAACAGTATATGGTCCTATCAACTACTTCTAAAAAAAGACCTAAGACATTCATACTTGTAATATATGAATAAGACTAGACAGAATTAAGACTGACTACTTGGTAACAGTTCATCCTTCTTCCTTCCTATGCCCCACAAGTTGAGAGCTTCCCTCTTATGGCATCATTTCTTTTCATGCACTCTACTTTGTAAACCATTCAATGCTTCTTTGTTTTTCACAAAATTATCCACTGTCTGAGCATGTAATTAAGAACAATTACCAAGACCTAAGGGAGAGAACTATCCTTCTGGGGGGAGAGAAAAGACATAGCCTTTATCAATCCTCTCTACTAACAGACTATGTCAGATCAAGCTAGGGGGTTGTAAGGAAGATGAATCCAAAGGACCAAACTAGAGCCATGAAGGAATCAATAGCTACTAGGTCTACAAGTGGAATAGGAATGGGGAACAGGTTTTAGAAAATGCTTTAAAGGGAACAATTCCGGGTACATAAATAACTTTATGTAAATTCAACAAACATTTATTAACCATCACCTGTTTATAAGATTTGCAGTAGATTTGGGGGGATCAAAGGCAAAAATGAGATAATTTTTATGGCCAGGGAGTTTATATTCTACTGGAAATATGGCATATAGAAAATATGTTTAAAGATATGTAAAAGCATGCAAGATATGCATAGTTTATAGTGAAAGGGGCAAAGATGTAGAAAGGGGAAAGAAACAATAACTTGAGCATCAGTGAAAATCTCACAGAAGATTCAGCTCCCAAATCATTGTTTTTGTAAAAAAATTACTTAAAGATTTTATTCATTTTGAGCTCCACAAGCTTTCTCCCAATCCTACTTCCCTCCCCCCCACCCCCCCACAGAAGGCAACCTGCCAGTCTCCACATTGTTTCCATGGTACACACCGATTCAAATGGAAACAATGTGGAACTGGCAATGTGATGAGAGAGAAATCACATCCTCAAGGAAGAAACATAAAGCATAAGAGATAGCAAGATCAGACAACAAGATATCAGTTTTCTTTTCTAAATTAAAGATAATAGTCCTTGGTCTCCATTCAAACTCCACAGTTCTCTCTCTGGACACAGATGGCACTTTCCACTGCAGACAGCCCCAAATTGTCCCTGATTGTTGCACTGATGGAATGAGTGAGTCCATCAAGGTTGATCATTGCCCCCTAGTTGCTGTTAGGGTGTACGGTGTTTTTCTGGTTCTGCTCATCTCATTCAGCATCAGTTCATGCAAATCCCTCCAGGCTTCCCTGAATTCCCATCCCTCCTGGTTTCTAATAGAACAATAGTGTTCCATGACATACATATACTACAGTTTGCTAAGCCATTCCCCATTGAAGGACATTTACTTGATTTCCAATTCTTTGCCAGTACGAGCAGGGCTGCTATGAATATTTTTGTACAAGTGATGTTTTTACCTTTTTTCATCATCTCTTCAGGGTATAGACCCAGTAGTGGTATCCCTGGATCAAAGGATATGCACATTTTTGTTGCCCTTTGGGCATAATTCCAAATTTCTCTCCAGAAAGGTTGGATGAGTTCACAGCTCCATCAACAATGTAATAGTGTCCCAGATCTCCCACAACCCTTCCAACAATGATCGTTATCCTTTCTGGTCATATTGGCCAGTCTGAGAGGTGTGAGGTGGTACCTCAGAGAAGCTTTAATTTGCATTTCTCTAATAAGTAATGATTTAGAGCAATTTTTCATATGACTATGGATTGCTTTGATGTCCTTAATTGCCTTTGCATATCCTTTGACCATTTGTCAATTGGGGAATGGCTTTTTTTTTTTATTTGACTCTGTATATTTTAGAAATGAGTCCTTTGTCACAAACATTAGTTGTAAAGATTGTTTCCAAGTTTGCTACATTTCTTTTGATTTTGGTTACAGTGGTTTTGTCTGTGCAAAAGCTTTTTAATTTAATGTAATCAAAATCATCTAGTTTGTTTTTAGTGATGTTCTCCATCTCTTCCATAGTCATAAGGTGCTTCCCTTTCCATAGATCTGACAGGTAAACTAGTCCTTAATCTTCTAGTTTTCAGCTCCCAAATTAATATTTGAAAAGAGCTAGGTGAGCAGAGGCAAAGAGCTACTTGTATATAGAAGGGGAGTTTGGCGGAATGACATATACCAAAGAATGGAGAAGATAACTTCCATGGTGATTTCAGAGAAGAGATAATTCAGTTTCACTGGAATGTGAAATACATAGGATCAGAGATTTACATTTGAAACGTCATTAAGTCCAAACTCTTAACTTTACATATTAGGACATTGAAAGTCTAAGTGGGGAGGACAACTTGTTTGTCAAGCAAGCAATAAGTGACAGAACTAGGATGTGAACCTGGGTCTCTTGAGTTCAAGTTAATTAAGCCTTCTTTCTATTGTACCATGCTGGTTCCATTGAAAGAGTAAAGGGGAATCAGATGAAAAAGTAGGCTAGGAATAGCTTGAATAGGATGTTGAGTATTGAGCTAAGGAGTCAGCATCTTATCCTAAAAATGATAGGGAGACACTGAAGGTCTTGATCACAGACTGTGCCATGGAAGATTATTTTGGCTGCTGAGGAAGGCAAGGATTGGCAGAAAGAACAATTAGGGAATATTTAAAAGTGTTCAGTGTGTCTTTTTTGGAGGGGGCATTTGCAAGGCAGTGGGATTAAGTGACTTGCCCAAGGTTACACAGCTAGGTAATTATTAAATAAATGTCTGAGACTGAGTTTGAACTCAGGTCCTCCTGACTCCAGACTCAGTGTTCCATTCACTATGCCACCTAGTTGCCCCCAGGCAGTCTTTTTTATTTTAAAATGTATTATTATCTATTATTTGGGGTCTCTTTCATTTCCAAATGTATCCTCCCCCCTTGCACTTAGAATGGCATCCCTTGTAACAACAACAGCGAAAAATTCAGTCTAATTTGTCAACATATCCAAGAATTTTATTTATATGCTGTGTTCTGTTCCCAAAATTCTGTACCTCCACAAAGAGGGAATGGAGTTAGGGTCTTCTTATATCTAGAAGGTTATTTCAATTATGAAAACAAGATGTGAGCAAATCATGGAAGTGTTAAACAAAAAAGGAGGCAGGTGTAAAAGGTACTATAAAAAATCAAGTTATCAGAACTTAGCATAAGTCCTATTAAAGATGTCTGGCTGTCTGTTTCTCTTTCTCTCTTTCTCTCAAGATGCAATAGCACAATTTCTTTTTTTTATAGGTTTTTTTTGTTTATTTTTTGCAAGGCAATGGAGTTAAGTGACCTGCCCAAGGCCACACAGCTAGGTCATTTTAAGTGTCTGAGGCTGGATTTGAACTCAGGTACTCCTGACTCTAGGGCCAGTGCTCTATCCACTGCACCACCTAGCCACTCCACAATAGCACAATTTCTATAAATAATTGAATAACAAGGGTGAGAAAGAAAAAAGAATCAAAGGTAGCTATGAGGTTAAATACTTTCAGAGATGTTGATTTTGAAATGCTGTTATGAAATAAAGGTGGAGGTATCTAGTACATTAGGATAGGTATTCAGGATAAATATTAGGAAATGGAGATTTGGCAGTCAACTATGTACATGTGACACTGAATCCAAGGGAATAGATAGGATTGTTATGAGTAAAGGATCACTGAAGGTAAAGACAGAAAAGAGGTCTCAGGACTAAGCCTAGGGAATAAAAATGCTTAAGGATGACTGAAGAATGATTATCCAGTAAAGGCAAATAAGAAGGAAATATCAGGATAGAAAACCAATAGAAAAGAGCATCTTGGGATCCAAGATAGGAGAGAAGTTCTAGGAGGAAGCAGTGACCAAAACAACAAAGTGATCAAGTAGATCATTAATTTCACACAGAATAGCATTTTTCTGGTGATCCTTGCTAGCTCTGGTCTCTCTTCACAAATCAAGATATCCCTCTAGGTATATAAATCTTCTTTTATGTTCTTTAAAACTTTCCTACAACAGTACAGATGATGAGTTAGTTGTTTAAAATAATTTAAACTAATTCACACTAATGAGTAAACAACTAATAATCCCATTAACCTTTTAGAAGTATTACATTTTTTAAAAAAGACTCTTATTGCCTCAAATGAAGCTATAATTGATAGCATTTCAAGGAGTGTTAGAGAGGGAAAGAATATAGGAAGCATGGGAGATTTTTTATTTTTACTTTATTTTTACTTTTAACAGGTTAACATTTTAGTTGTAGTATGCTTTTTCTTAAAGGTATGCTACATTAGGATGTTTCTGACTCTCATAACTTTTTTCTTCTTTCACTTCTAAACCTGAAGTTTCTTCAAAAGTCTTCTCATCTCCTATAGCCTCCTATGGCTTTTTATGGTATAAACAGCAGCTCTTTTATTTCTATAAGCCCTTTCTAAGTTGATTGTTTACAAGTTAGACACTTTGAAAAGCTTTAAATGGTTGTCAGAGCCCAGTATAAGCCCAAATGGGCATTTAAATATATGTGCACTTTGTATAAAACAGGCAAGTTTTTATATATAAGCCCATAAAACCTGTGCTTCTCAAACTGTGACTCAACAGGAACTGTGCCTTCATGGCAATCTTTAATGTGTCATTAAAAAAGTGGTAATATCAGAATAAACTTATCTACATAGGGAACATTTTTCTATGAATATCTAACACTGAGCATTTAGTATTTCAGAAGGTGAGAACAGTCATTTAAAAAAAAACTATTCATGCTTTTGCTTTGTTTATTTGAGATTCAAAGTACTTTCCCCTTTGACCCTATGTCCTACAGTGCTCATACTAGTAGAGAAAGAATAAGCAGTTCTGTCATTCAGAGGTGAAGGAGAGATATGAGACAGACTGAAGGATAGAGAAGGGAGGGACAGGGAGATACTTTGGTGGTAAGTCACTCTGGGTACCAGGAAGAAGCCAGCTATTTAATGATTTCCTATTTTGAGTCTTCATGCTAATGTTGCAGCAAAAGAGCCACTATACATATTCAGGGCACCTATCAGTTATAAGTCACAGAACTGGGAAATATTTTGATTGACAGCTTTCCTTGGTTGCCCTGAATGCAAACAATTTTCTAACAATCTAAGAAGCACAGCAAAATGGAGAGCAGTCCATCCAGGACTTCTGTTAACCTTGAAGGTGTATCAATCTGTTGTTGGTCTCAAGGAGAGGTGAATTAGGCAATGACATATACATACATACATATATCAATACACTAATTTGCTTGCTGTTTCCCTTTTTTACATTATAAGCAACCTGAGGGCAGATAGTGTTTGGTATATCTTCATTTCTAATTTGCTCACTGTTTCCCTTATTATATTGTGAGCAACCTGAGGACAGATAATGTTTTGTATCCTTATTTCTTAATAAGAGCTTATTAAATGCTTACTAACTGACTAGTTCCCCCTTTTGATAGATAAAGAAACTAAAGATTAAATTACCCGAAGTCACATGGCTGGTAATTGGCAGTTTGGACTTGAATCCACACATTCTAATTTTCATTCTATTGTTCTCATCTGCAGTTGTATTTGTTGTGAGTATTTTCTTATCAGGTGAATAATCATTGTGGTGATGATATTGTCTATTTTGGAGGGACCTAAAAAAATTGACTTTTATTTTCATTCTCATGGCATTAAAAGTTACAAATTGATTTGTTTATTTTAGAAGTTTCACAAGACTGGAAACTCCTAAGTGATCTATTATAGAAAGCAATATCTTTCAGGTAGGTAGAGCCACTAAAGAAATCAAATTACAAAGTAGGAATTGGCATGGTGGATAGGTCATGCCAGAATACCATTTTTTCCTTTTCTGACAAAGTCAAGAGAATGCTCTATAAATAGTTTGCCAAGATTGCAAAAGCATTTGTCAAAAGTTTCTCATTTCATTATTAAGGAAAATTAGAGAAGTGTGATACAGGGATCTTCAAATTGTGATCTGAGAGTCAAATCTTGTCCATCGCTTAATTTTAAATATTTTTTTTGCCATTGCTGAACTTCAAGATAGTTAAGTAACTTTGATACTACAAAGTGGTCAGACCAAAAGACAAGTCATTAATGGTTCAAATTGTTATCACACAAGGAAGGCTCAGTTGAAGTGCTCCATGGATCTCTGTATTTTCCTGCACCTGCCATTTAGCACACACCAGTTGAAATATATATATATATATATATATATATATATATATATATATATATGGTGCTTACCATATTTTGCAAATGACAAAACTGTAAGTGATAGCAAATACCTTGGGTGGTAGGATCTGAAAAGATTTGACAGATTGGAATGTTAGACTTTTTCTAATAAAGTGAAATGTAATAAGAATATAGGTAAAGTTTTAGAGTTGGGTTCAGAAAAAATGCCTTCCTAAATTCAAGCTAAGGGAAATATGACCAGATAATTTAATTGAAAAAGATATGTGTTTAAATTGTCTCATAAGTTCAGTATTGGTCAACAATATAACATGGCAGCTAAAATCTAATGCTACCTTAGAATGAGATTAGAAGACCTTGTGAAATGATAGTCCTATGATTCTGTATATTTGTCATGTCACATCTAGAGAATTATGTTCAATAATGGATATAATATTTTAAGAAGGACTAGAAAAACTGGATTATGTACAGATGAGCACAATTAGGATATTTAAGAAATATAAGATGATTAGAGAAACACATGAAGAAACTGACTCAAGTTTATATGACTTGTCCAATGCATAGTACATAGTGAGGATTTGGAGTCAGATTCTCTGTTATAAATCTAAGATTATTCTTCTATTCCCACTTCAAGATCAGGTCACATGAGGATCAGACAAAAAATATTTGGCCTTAGGAAGAAGTACCTTGGGGGATTGAGTCATGATGACCATTTTCAATTGTGCATATGTGTGTCTCAGGAGGCAGAAGCAGGAGTGTTGACTGGAAGGTGCAGAGCTTCAATTTGACTTTTGATCAAAGGGAAAAAAATTATCAAAATTTTTTATAAAATAAAGTTATCTGAAATCTGCAATGGGCTAGCTCCAGAGGGAATAGGACCTACCTCAATTAGGATCTTCAAGCAAATTGCTCTCCTTGAATGCTTTTTGGTATGTTATATATGGTTGGAGTAGTAGAGAAAGTCTTAATCATTTTGGTGTTGAGGACCCTTCATCAGTCTGGTGAAACATGAATCCTTTACAGAATTGTTTTTTAATGCAAAATTAATTATACTGAAATATAGTTGTCAACATATTCAAAATAACAAGTTCACAAATACCAGGTTAAGAATTCTGTCATCTGTTCCATGTTTAGATTGAGAATAGCCTTTATTTCCTTTGATAACTCTAGAGGCACACCAATGTTTTTATTTGCTACTGTGCCTTTGCAAACAAACAAACAAAGCAGACATTATATGGCTGCTAGTTTATTTCTGAAACTCTACTTAATTTCTACACAAGTTTATTATCTTTTATTCCTTGGTGAAATATTTCTGCTAATTTCTATTGCCATTCCACAGTGCCACCAGTTTGTCATGCCTATGTTATCTCTAATCAGACTCCTAGGAGAATAGATTTATAGCTAGTAAGGACCCCCTCCTACTTTATGATTGAATAAAGTTGGTCTCAAAGAAGCTCTGATTTGTTTAAAGCAGCACACAGATAGTTGAGTGACTGAATCAAGATTTTCTTATCATGGGATCCTAGATCTAGAATGAGAAGGGACTTAGTCCAAACCTTCATTTTATGAATGGGGAAACTGAGGTCTAGGGAGACTAAATGACTTGCCTCAAACCGTTGAGACAACTTTTGAACATGAGTGTTTTGATTCTTGAGCCAGTATCCTTTCCATTGTACCATGGTATTTGACTGTGATGTGACAATGATGATAATATATGATACAGTAATGTGATGCCCCTCCAAGTAAGAGCCATGATTATATTTAATAAGAGCCTAAGAAAAGAACTTTGGTTTGTTGTTTATCAAGTTTTCCCACATTGAGGATTCCAACAAACATCCACTATATGTCAAGGACAATATGCATATTTTTTCTACTAAGCCAGGATCACTGGTGCACACACCTATCTCAGACAGTAATAAAGAGGATGAGGTGCCCCAAGGACTCTCTTTGTATTGAAAGTAGCTCCTGGGAGCTCACAACTGACTTTCAGACAGAACTGTGTATATCTTAATGCATGGGGCCTCATTATTTACAGTATTTCCCTACTGAGGTTTCATGGTATTCTGTGTATTCGCACTGGAGAATTCAAAACCTGAATCTTGTCAACAGAAATACTTAGGGGGAAAAGGATAGCTAGAAGGAGAATATATAAGAAAGTTATTTTTTTGGCGGGAGGGGGGGCAAGAAAGCTTCCACCCTGTTATCCAGTATACATTGTTTAAAAGTCTTAACAGAACATAATCGATCTCATTCCTGTTCAGTTGTATGACTAAGGAATACTTGTTAAACAAGGTACAAATACCCATCTTCCATGATTTAGGATGGGAAAATAGCTCAACTAGTCAATTTCTTTTATGACTTATTTCAATATTTCAGGACTTAAATAATTTTGAAAATCACTCAGGCCATTAAAGTATTATGTAAAAGGAGCAGCTAGGTGGTGCAGTGAATAGAGCACCAGCCCCTGGAGTCAGGAAGACCTGGGTTCACATTCTGCCTCAGACACTTAATAAATTACCTAGTTGTGTGGCCTTGGGCAAGTCACTTAATCCCATTACCTTGCCAAAAAAAAGTATTATGTAATGAAAAAATTTCTTTGCTGGGGAGAAAGAGAAAAAGGGGAGAGAGAGAGTTTAACAAAATCCAAATCAATATTTTTTTAGTTTAGAATTCTCATATGGCATATCTTTTTCTAGAAGTTTTAGCATAACATAAAGGTGAAAAATCATCTAGTTCATATAGTTCATGGAAGATAGCCAATCTAGATCCCTAAGTAAAAATTCTATGTCACAAATTATTCAAGTTAACACTAAACAATCGAATTCCTCAAATTTGTACTGTGTTATTTGATCAAAAATATACTTTTGATCCTCTCGTTTATATATATGATATATTTATGTAAATATATTGATCATATATGTTTATATTGTAGAAAAATTATTATATAATGATATATATATATATAAAATGTATATACATTATATATGCAAACATCTAAACATGTATTCATACTTAAAATATATAAACAAATATAGAATATATAAATATATGTTTTCTATGGTGGATTTGTTTGTTTGTTTGTTTTCCTCCCTGTTATCCATACCAAAATTGGGTTCTCTGTAAGTCAAATGCTTTGGCTTAACTTTTCTTGCTACTACTAGTACTACTATAGGACCATAGGTTTGTATAAAGACAAAAATTTATTAGGCAGATCACATATTACTGAAAGGGAGCTCAAAAATCATCTAATTCTACCTCTTTCTTTTACAAATGTGGGGTTAGAGGTCCAAGAAAGTTAAATTATATTAAGACAGATAAAAAGGAGTAGGAATCATTCAGACTCACATCTTCTGACTCTGAGTATGGTACTCTTTCTTTTATATGACATTGACTCCTAAAAACAATTCCTTCTGGAATTTATGATTCTCTTAATGCAGAAGTATTGAACAGCACAGTGTTCCTGAATGTATCAAAACCAGAATAAATTTATTTGGGACATATAACCCAGAAAAAAGATAATAATGTTATTTTGTGATTTCCAGAGTTAATATGTGACCCACAGAAATCCTTACATATGTTTTTGTGGCCCCTATTTCCATTGAATTTGATACAATTCTCCTATGGTTTCTGCTATACCTTCTTCCTTTATCCCTAAGGCTTTACTCAGACATACTCAGAAAGAACTGAGCATTGGTGCAGCTGAGAAATTGTATATTTTCTTCATCTTTCCTGAGCCCTTGCCACTTTTTCAGTGATGTCAGGAAATCTCTTGAACCTCAATCATTTCTCATTCTGGCACTCCATCCTAGGCAACTCAACTTCTATTGTCTTTCTAATAAACTGAAACACTCTTTGAAGGTGGGAGTCATGTCATTTTTCATCTTCATCTCCCCAGTACCTGATCCATAGGCACTTCATAAATATTTGTTGAATCTTTCCTATTTCTTCTCTCAGGGAATTGACTGTGTGTAGATAGATTACTATACCAGTGGGAATTCTAACAACTTTGTCTATAACAAAGTCATTATAAGATAATGATGTAGTTCTAGATATGTCAAGAGAGACTGATAGAGAACAGATTAAGTAGAATAGACTAAGGAAGATTTGAATTCACTAATGAGCTGCTTAATGTAACTTCTCAGTGCTTTAGTCAGATCCCAATGATTGATCTTAGATAATCTGACTTATGGAGGAAGTTCAGGTAAACTGAAGAAATTGCAGAAATTTTTCTGTGTTTGCATTTGCATGAAAAAAGGTGGGCATGCTTAATTTTCTCAATGAAGAAATATGGAAAAATCATATTTTAGGTGTGCATTGACTTCAGGATATTCAAAATATCTAGAAGCTCTGAAATCTTTGATTAAAGGGAAGTTTTATAGGAAGGAAGAATAGATAGATATCAGAAAAGTGTCTTTTCTTTTCTATTATCTTCTTTTCTCCTTTCCCTCGGCTGTTTGTTTTGCTTATTTTTCTCTACTAGTCAAATGACCACATTTTAGAAATTCATAAAATAATGGAATCTCTTCATTGGCAGAGACCTGAGAGGATATCTAGTCTTCTCAGTGCTTGATAAGTTATACATTAGTTGTGCTTAGTTATACATTTTTCTCTATTGAAACTTTGAGAATTTGAAGGGGAAAGGGAGGAGTAGAGCACCCCCTCACTGTCATACATCCTGTCCCTTGTTAGATTGCAAGCTCTTTGTGGGCAGGATTGTGTTTTGCCTCATTTTGTAACCCCCAATCCTAAGCACAATAGCATTTCACAAATGTTCATTGAGTGATCATTTAGGTATTGTCATCAACAGAGTACTAGGTTCCCCTATTATACATCATTATTAAGTTCCAATACCTAACTAATGTAACAATGGGATAGTATAAGATCGTAGATTTAGGACTGGAAGAGACTTTAGAGGTCTGTGTATCTAATTTCTTCCTCTCCTATTTACCTATAAGAAAACTGCTTCCTATCAAGGTAAGGTAACTTATCCTGAGTCATTCAAACAGAGAGGAAGAAGCTATGCCAACAACTATTTAGATAGTTTAGAAATAGGGAAACCTAAATTTAAAAATAATTTGCTAATTGTTAGCCATTAGTTGTTTTAAATAGTTTTGAAGATTATTCAAAATCCAATAAAAAAGAAACTTTACTCGTAAGTACAATGTTATTAGTGGCAGACACCAAGAATATTTTTGACAAAACCCTTCTCTGATTTTCATAATCAAGTCAACAGAAAACTGATTCACTTACCAACCAGTGTTTTTACAGCAAACTCTGCTGCAATATCTATTCTGTTAAGTGATAGAGTGATAACATCTCTATAATACTGAGTTTTCCATCTCAATATTTTTTTTAGGTTCTTTTTCAAGGCAAATGGGGTTAAGTGGCTTGCCCAAGGCCACACAGCTAGGTAATTATTAAGTGTCTGAGACCGGCTTTGAACCCAAGTACTCCTGACTCCAAAGCCGATGCTTTATCCATTACGGCATCCAGCCGCCCCTTTTCCATCTCAATATTGCAACATTTATTTGCCACGTGGATGCAGAAAGAATGCTGCATTATTGAATTTCTGCTAAGGGAGAGCGAGTAATAAATTAAACCTTGCTTCTTCTGGAGCAAAGTTTGTATCCCCCTCCGCTTAATTTTTTTCATTCATCAAACCAAATCATATAGACACCTCTGTTCTGGTTGGTACCAGGCTCACCTTAAGGGAATAGACATTTGAGTCCTCAAGGACAGCTACCCTCTTCCCCCCTTTGGGTCTGATATCATTCTCACTGCATACAAATTAATTCTTGTAACTTTCCCTGCTTTTGCAAAGGGTTCATAGCTTCTTTCTGTTTGCTTCATTTTCCTCAAATGACATTGTCTTGGTCAGGATACAACTTACCTTTATGTTATTCTCATTTTTATTTATTTCTTTGTTTATTTTTTGCGGTCTTCATTATAACGTGACAGAAGAAACAATTATTTTTTTTATTGCTGAAGTTTTTCTGACATCTGCAGGACCGCATTCTGGAGCACTAATTACATTAGCCAGCAGGGGGTGCACATCAGCCACCAGAGCCATTGTATCTGTTAGAAGTTATTTTACTTATTTTAAAATAACTCAAAGGTTTCAAAAGGTAGCTTTCCCTGCCATTTGCAGGAGCTTAAGTCCTGAAACTTCTTTCTTTAAACAAAACTAAAAAAAAAAATCAGCAGATGCTGGCAGATGTGGATGGTAGTGTACTTACAGTAAAAGAAACTGAAGCCATCAGAAAATTTCTGAAAACAAATGGTGATTTGATAGGTCATCTAATTGAACAAGTGCTGTAACTCATTAATTGAATCATAAATTTCCATCAAAGGTCCTGGACTATTTTACTAGTTTTCGTCCTCTTTAAAATAAACAGCAAATACACTGAGTTAGAAAGGATTCAAATTAGGTTAACTACTTAAATATTTTTCAAAAAATCCCTGGACTCTAGCTCTATAGAACTTGCTTTGGGGGGGGGGTTTCAATGCACACAAACTTAAGATAGGGAAGGATTTTTACGGGGGCATCAAGGTTCCACTGCCAGTAGAAATTAAACAAACCAGGCAATTTTTATTACTAGAAATAAAAATTATAATTAAGCAATTATGGCAAGACAGGAATTTTCTCCTTCTATTCCATCTTTCAGGCACACTTTCAAGGAGAGAAGTCAGGGAAGAATTGATTTTCTGGAAATTAGCAGTATTCTGTGTAACTGTTTTTGAAGCACAGAATATTTCCCCATTGTTCTTGTAGTCTGGACAAATGTCACTATTTTAGGAGGACAACTGAATGCTTCTATTGCAAGAAAAAACTACCTCCAACAACATATACTACATTTAATGTAGTTAACTATAGTATGTCATACCAAACAAGGATTGTTTAGAGGATGTAGGAAAAGGAATATGCAGTATTGGGGGATAGATGCTTTATGATTGAAATTTGAAAGAGATTTATTCTGCTTGACTCGAGAGACAGAACTAGCAACGATGGGTAGAAGTTAGAAATATAGATGGAAGTTTGATGTAAGAAAATAATCTCAATAACAACAAGAGATAATATGGATTCCCCATAACTGGAGGTCTTTAAGTCAATGCTGGATGATAACTTCCTGGAATGTTGTACAGAGATTCTTGGTCAGGTATTAGATGACTTAAAGGACCTCTGATGACCCTTCCTACTCTCTGAGTTTCTGGGAAATAAATTCTCATTGACCTTTATGAATAACTTTAAAATGCTATATTATTAAAATACTTTGTAATTATTTTGTCATTTGAACTTGACAATAACTTGGGAGATAGACTATAGACTTTTTTTTCCCTGAATTTTACAGGTCAAGAAAATGTTAGGTTAAATGACTCACTGATAGTTATCCAGTTGATGTCAGATCACCAAAAATATGACATGACTGTCATATCAAATGTTTTTCAAAGGACACAGATATAACAATGGCTTCAGAGGTGGCATCTTTGGTGAAAATGAGGGATTTAAATAGCCAATCAATTCACACATGAAGTTAGGGAGTGTGAGCTAAACCAAGCTCAACCTCTACATTCCTTCACATTCCCAGTACCTATAAAAACCTGTTTGACCTCCAACAAGTCATCTCACTGAGTATCAGAAACCTCCAAAATGAGGAGGTAGGACTCCAGAGACTTTTTTGTCTTTAATCCTTTGAATTGCTTTAAGCACAATGTTAATTGACTTGCCTTGCCATTATCACACAGATATAGCTCATATATTCATGTACATATCTATGTCTATCTATCTATCTGAGTTAAAAGTCTTAGTGATTCTGGGGCTTGCCTTCTATTCATAATCATACTGCCTCTTGGCATTAGGAAGATATGGATTCAAATCCAATTTTTTTCACTTAATATGTGCAATCCTGTACAAGTTTCCTGTAGAATATGTCCCTTGGCCAACTTTTGAGGATCTTCTAACAATTCATAGACAGATTATGTTCTGGGTAAGTGGAGGAAATTACAATACTGGGATTCCCTATATTGCTCAGATAGGATAGTTAGAATAATAAAATGCTCTTGAAAATGTTCTCAGTGTGGTAGTGATTTTGTTGCTTTTGTTTTGGGAGCAAATACCATTTTCACTGGTGTCTTTTTTTCCTTTTTTTCCCCACTGATGTCTTTTAAATTTAATTGCTAATTTTATTTTTTTCTTAATGTATTTTAATTATTATTTATTACTTTTTGTTTTTGTTATCACCTTTATTTCTGGAACTGTCCTTTTCCTCAGTAAGCCATCCCTTGAAACAAGGACCAAAAACAAACAAAAAAACCCAGTTGGAGTTTAATTGTGCTTAGCAAAACCAAACATCATATCATCTTTGGCCTTCAAGGTATGCAAAGTCCTATGCTTGTCATTCTCCACTTTTTCAAAGAAGGGACTACCTTCTTCTCCTGGACCAAGTTTAGTTCTGATAATTACTTGGTAATCAGTTAAGTGGTTGTAGTTGTTGTTCCAGTCATTCACATTATTGTAGTGATTGGGTATATTATTTTCCTGATTCTGTTTCATTCTGTATCAGTTTACATGTCTTTCTATGCTTCTCAGAATTATTCACATTCATTTTTTGATTTCTATAATATTCCCTTATATTTACTTACTATAATTTGAATTTTTTTTAGTTATTCCCTAATCAGTGGGAATCTTCCTTGCTCCCACCTTTTTCCTATGTTGGGGGTAGTGGGGTGGTGGTAGGGAGTAAGAGCACCAAAGTGTTTAATGATTACAAAATTTCCCAGACTTCTTAGTTGTTTGGTTAAAGTGTTGGATTTTACATGGAACCAAGATGATCTGAATTAAAAAATGAGGAAAAATTCACTTTACCAGGTTAATTTTAAAAAAATTAATCTAGTCACCCTCAACATTCTAGAAGCATATATTCATTTCATGGTAAAGACAGGAATCCTAATGTCTAGCAATCAACATTTAAGCATCCCTTTTATGTAACAACTCTACAGATTTAAATAAAATAATCTATAGCTACTTCAGCCTGGAACCTGATTCAATAAAGAATTACATCACCTCATTCATTTTTTTCAAAAAAATAAAAATATGTATCAAATGCCTTGGGTTTTTTTCCTTCTCTTCATTCTTCGTTCAATACTCAAAAGACATTTTTTAGACATTGGTTCATCTATGGGCAACCTTTGTAGTATATGAATAATCTGACAAGTAATAAGTAAAAGATATAAATTCTTTTTTTTCAAAGCAATGAATTAAATGACTTGCCCAAGGACACACAGCCATAAGTATCAAGTGTCTGAAGGCAGATTTGAGCTCAGTTCTTCCTGACTCCAGAGCCAGTGCTGCCTCTAAAAGATATAATTTTTTTAAACATCTCAGAGTCCCTGAAAACTGTCAGATCACTGAGAAGAAATAAAGAAATTTAGAGTTATTTTGCCAACTATAATCAAATACATGTACACATTAAGATAATTTCTGAACCTTTTGGGTTTCTTCCTCCTCTACGGAGTCCTGTTCCAGGAAACAAACATCTTCCTATTGCAGTAAGCAATCTTTGTCATGGACAAGAACCTTGTTTGAAAATCACCTATATGCTTCATATGTTTCTCTAGTTAAAAACCTCCACCATGTAACATGCTTTTCCAAAGTAAGATCTTATCAGAACTTAGAAGTTTCTGATATAAAGGACACCCATGTTTGCCTTCATTCTTGGCAAGGTAAGACAGCTCCATAGAAAAAGCAACTTCAGTTTGAGGATTTTATGCAATGATTGTTTGATTTTTTTTTTGCACTAGCCTCCTTATTGCATGATCTTAGCATATGATTGTTGTTCTTAATTTGGAACTAAAGGATGTGGGTTCAAATCCCAGTTCTTCCATTTAGTATCTAATTCATCTAAGATATTGTATAGAGAGCAAATAAAAACATCTAGAGTTTTCATTGCTCTTTATATTATCTCCCCCTCCCCCCCCCTGCTATTGAGACTGCCAAAACAAGCATTGCCCTCCCTTTCTGGGAGCAATGAATAAAAATATAGAACAAGGTTAGGCCCATGTAAGAAAAATCTCCTTCAAAAATTAGTATTGTCAGTAAGTGGTTTGGACTTCCTTGAGACACAGTGGGTTTTTCCTTTATCTGAACATGTTCAAAGGAAGGCTAGGTGACCACTGACTGGGTATGTTGTAGAAGACATTCTTTCTTTTCAGTTTAGTCCCAGATGCCTCTTCCCATCCTGTATGTCATAATACTGATTGCTTAATGCAGGAGTGGAGAACCTTTTTTCTGCCAAGGGTCATTTGGATATTTATAAAATTATTCATGGGCCTTTCAAAATTATCAACTTAAAAATTAGCCTACTATATTTTACCCTCTTTGAGAATGAAAATTAACAATGAACCAACTGTACTATCAGGAGGAAAGGTTTTGAGTAGGTCATTGGACCCCTTTGGTAGTTTGGTGAAGCTTTGGACCTCTATTCCAAATTTAATTTAGTCACCTGAAAAACTCTTAGAATTTTTGATTTGTGAGTCCTCTGCAATTGCTGTGGCAGCACCAGACCAAATGAAATTTAAAAAAAAAATTATTTTGAAAACAATATTTTAATGTAATTGATTTTCTCTGTAATATTCTAGGCTATGTAATTTATTTTGTATATTTAAACACATTTTGAAAGGTTTCTGATGACCTATTCGAAAACCTTTGCTCCAGATAGTATGATTGCTTGATTGTTGATCTTCATTCTCAAAAAGGAACAAAGATGACATCACTATGTTGAGGTCAAGTTATAGTGTATCCAGCTGTCAGATCAATACAATCATGGAAGATTCTACCACAGGTCAGGTCCAAATAGTTTATATGAACATTTGGAGTGGAGATGTCTCCAAATTAGCACATCTTTTGATTGTTTTTGAAGTACTTTTTTGAAGTGCTTCACTCATATAGCACAGCACTTTCTTTGGTGTAAGCATGCCATGCTGGGCAGTCTTTGCCAGTGTCACCCATGTCATCAATCAATTCTAAGTTCTTCAGAGAGACCTTGAGACTGTCCTTGTATTGCTTGTTTTTTCTGATTCCATATGAGTGTTCAATTTGCATGAGTTCTCTGCAAAATAGTTTTTCAGGCAAACATATACTTAGCATTCAGAACAACCAAGTATGGCAAGAAGGAAAGGTTGGCATAGTGACAGAAGTTTATTCACAATTCAAATCTGGGAGGGGTTAAGTCACCAACCTTGTTGTCAACTAGTTTGCACTTCTCTCTAATAAAAGTTTGTATGTTTACTGTGGACAGTTATGGGATACTTGATTCTCTTCCTGAGATTTGATTTGCATTTTTGTGCCTCATGATTCAGGAGTGAATTTTGGGTTGTCATCAAGGTCCCTTTTAGCTGTGCTTAGACATTGTCTGGGGGGGGACATTTAATTCCCTTGGAAGATACCTTGAGCCAAGGGAACTTGAATGTATCTGGGTCCTGCCTAAGTGAACAAAAGAAGGGAATTTAGAGAGCTTTGATGAGATTATGATACTAAGTGGTATTACATAGACTTGTTTCCCTAGGCAACTCCACAGGGTGCTGATTAAGTTCTTAAAAGAACTAGTCCCTGAAAAACCTATGGAACTGACTCCACAACTGCCTTTAGAAAGAGCTCAGCAAGGGCTTTGCTGTTGGTTGGGTTTTAATAGAGTTCTAGGGAGAAGATCTACAGTCTCTGTGGAGAAGAGTAGAACTGGGGACAACAACTGACATCCTAGGGGAGGGAGCTAATGATAATACCAGATCATTAAGAGGTCTTCATATCTGTTGGAGGTGCCTACTGATGTAGTAGTCTTGGACTCAAGACATCCTATTATACAATGGAGAGGACTGGAGAATATTGACCAACTCACTTTGAGAGCTGTTGAATGACAGAGAATACCAATGAGCCATTAGAACCACTGATATTCAGGTGAAGAGCTACCACATAGTTGTGATAAAAAAGTTGGAAAAATAAGTATTTCTTACCTGAAGCCCATTAAAATTTTCTTGAAAAAGAGTCATCCTAAAATGAATTAGAAATGAATGCATTTGCTTTTCTTGTTCAGATAACTGGAGAAAGAGTGGTTCTTATGAAATATTTTTATCATACTTAAGAATATGAAAAGTGTTTTATAAATCTTTAACTCATTTAATCCAGATGATAGCTTGGTTAGGCATATACTATGATCATCCCCATTGTAGGAAATGGAGGCTGAATAAATTTAAATAATTTGCCTGGGGCAGACAACAAATGTATAAATTGTGGTATTTAGATCCAAGTTTTCCTGATTCCAAAACAAGGGAATCTAGATGGTGCAATGAATAGAGCACTAGACTTGAAGTCAGGAAGACTTGGGTTCTACTTTGGTCTCAGATTTATTTGCCATGTGACCCTGGGCAAGTCACTTAACTTCTTTTTGCCTCAATTTCCCCATCTATAAAATGGAATTATTTTTAGTATCTCCCTCCCGGGGATATTGTGAAAATCAAATGAGATAATAATTGTAAAGTGTTTAACACAATTCCTAGCACACATGCTAGCTATTATTCAATCAAAGCTTTTGGAGTACTTCTCAATATTTTTTTTTAATTGACTTTGGTCTCAGGTCTCTGAAAATATAGAATTTCCTCAAAATAAATAGGGATAAGAATGGATATAGTGAAAATTTGCCCTATATATTTGGTAAATCAATTAAATAAGGGAAAAAGGAACACATTGCTTGAAAGCCAAATTTCCCTAGAATACAAGGTTAGTAAACTCTGCTTTGGGATCTATGCACTATAACCTAACCCTGAGATTCCTGGTGAGAGGTCAGGGCCACAAGGACTCAGAAGACAACCATAGAGAATAAAAAAGAGGGATAATATAACACAGGGAACCAAATTTTATTTTATTTTTTAAATTTAAGATTTTATTTATTTTGAGTTATATAATTTTTTCCCTAATCTTACTTCCATCCCCCCACCCCCAGAAGACATTTTGTCAGTCTTTACATTATTTCTACAGTATACATTGATCCAAAATGAGTGTGATGAGAGAGAAATCATATCCTTAAGGAAGAAGCATAAAGTGTAAGAGATAGCAAGATCAGACAATAAGATATATCAGGTTTTTTCCTACATTTAAGGTAATGGTCCTTGGTCTTTGGTCAAACTCCACAGTCTGATACCATCTGGATACAGATGGTATTCTCCATTGCAGAGAGCCCCAAATCGTCCCTGATTGTTGCACTGATAGAATGAGCTAGTTCATCAAGGTTAATCATCACCCCCCATGTTGCTGTTAGGGTATACAGTGTTTTTCCTGGTTCTGCTCATCTCACTCAGCATCAGTTTATGCAAATCCCTCCAGGTTTCCCTGAATTCCCATCCCTCCTAGTCTCTAGTAGAACAATAGTGTTCCATGATATACATATACCACAGTTTGCTAAGCCATTCCCCAATTGAAGGACATTTATTTGATTTCCAATTCTTTGCCACCACCAACAGGGCCATTATGAATATTTTTGTACAAGTGATGTTTTTACCCTTTTTCATCATCTCTTCAGGGTATAGACCCAGTAGTGGTATTGCTGGATCAAAGGGTATGCACATTTTTGTTGCCTTTTGGGCATAGTTCCAAATTTCTCTCCAGAAAGGCTGGATGAGTTCACAGCTCCACCAACAATGTAACAGTGTCCCAGATTTCCCACAACCCTTCCAACAATGATCATTATCCTTTCTGGTCATATTGGCCAGTCTGAGAGGTGTGAGGTGGTACCTCAGAGAAGCTTTAATTTGCATTTCTCTAATAAGTAATGATTTAGAGCAATTTTTCATATGGCTATGGATTGCTTTGACCTCCTCATCTGTAAATTGCCTTTGCATATCCTTTGACCACTTGCCAATTGGGGAATGGCTTTTTTTTTAATATGACTCAGTTCTTTGTGTATTTTAGAAATGAGTCCTTTGACAGAAACATGAGTTGTAAAGATTGTTAGGGAACCAAATTTTAAAAGAACTAGAACATAGTACCTAGAGAAGAAATATAGATCACTGTAAAATCTGTTCCTTAGCATAATTGGAAATAATGCAATTTGCTATCAGCATCTTCTTGCTTGCACCTCCCTGTGCCTTTTTTTATTGTCCACAATTGTCCAAGCCTGGCTCCTCATGCTACTCTCCCATATCTTGTCCTATCCTCCTGAACATTGAAAAGTGATGTAGATTTCCTTCTAAATTTCTTCTCTTCCCCTGAAGATATTAACTGAATTTTTGTAGGGATTTTGCATTTGTAATTGTTTTCCATATTATCTTATTATTATTTCCATATTTTTAACTTATATCTCATTTGATAACATTTCACAGAACTGTGAGGTATGTGTTATTATCCTCATTTTACAGATGAGGAAAATCAAGGTTCATGATACTTAAGTGATCCTTTTGTCAGGATAATACAGACAATAAGTATCTTGGGAAGTCATGGAATATAGAACTAGAAAATAACTTTATCTTCAATTTTTTTTGACAAGGCAATGGGGTTACATGACTTGCCCAAGGCCACACAGCTAGGTAATTATTAAGTGTCTGAGACTGAATTTGAACTCAGGTACTCCTGACTCCAGGGCAGGTGCTCTATCCACTGCACCACCTAGCTGCCCCTTAGAAATGAACTTTAAAGAAAATGCAATTACAGCTCTCATGTAAAGAAGCAGTCTTGAAGAGTTTGGGTGACTTGTCTAATTTCACAAAGGCTGTTAGTAGCACAACAAAATGTATTTTGACTGCTAACCCTGGGTCCTTTTTACTATATTATGTTTTCTAGAATATATGATGTGTTAAGGGAAGACTAACACCTCTATTGTGGGTGCCTGAGCCCTTTTAGGGCTGCTCATTCACCTTTGGTGTCTATCTGATTCACATACTCTCACCTATGGCTAGAAGAAGTTACAGGTGTGGTGTCCACACTCCAAGTTACCAGCAGAGGGTTAAACCAGGTTGAGGGTAATGCACAGACTTCAGACCTGTTGGAGAATCAGTGAGATGTCTGCTCCAAAGGTGTGAAAATTTTCCCCAGTGGAATGAGTGAATGAGAACAGTTTGTTCCAGTGGCCATGAAGGTAGCTGAAGCAGGCGCTGTGGAGTACTTGGAGCTCAGTCAGACATAGAAGACACCAAGGTCATCCACTGCAGTGCAGGCATGAATGAATGTTGTTAAAGACTTTGTACAGCTCTGCCTCACTTAAATCAACTCATGTGCAAGACATTACCTATAATGTCATTGGTCTTCTTAAAAGAACAAACAGAAACACTATGCTTTCCATCAGGCTAAAATGTCAATAGCTAATAATAAATAGTTTAATATGGTGACCTTTCTGAAGATATGCATTTTAACAAGAGAGAATTCCTTAATCTAAAAAAATGTCTAAAGATAAGATATTTAAATTATTTTGGAGGGAGATATTTTTATTTTCTAAAGTTTATTTATTTATTTTCATCCATTTGTAAATGCAAATTTCCAAGTTACAAAATTTCCCTCCACCTCCCTTCCCACCCCCCCTCCCCTCAGCAGGAACAGTTTGGTTAGCATTTTACATATGTATTTTGTTAAATGTTTATAAATTAATAATTTTGGGCATGAGGAATTAGAATTAAGGGAACGAGATAAATAAGAGAATTTTTATAAAGTGTTCATTACATTCAGAATGGTTTTTTTTTCCTGTGTGTTTTGTTTTGTTTTGTTTTTCTTCTTCGGGATGGGTATAATATAGTCCATAACCAGTCAAATACAATTGTCTTAGCTCTCTGGACTGTTGAAAAGAGCTGCTTCCATCAAGGTTGTTCATCTCATAATATTGTTGATGTATACACTGTTCTCTTGGTTCTATTCCCTTCTCTCAGCATCAGTTCCAGGAAGAAGATATTTTTAGGCAAATATTCTTCAAATCATACCCTGTAGAAAACTCCCTATTTCATTTACTATAGGGATTTTGGTATTTAAGACAACAATTTGGTACTTGATGTACAGCTATGGATTAATCATCAGGGAATTAAGAAACAGGATGCTTACTAGTTGTATGATCCTTATCTTCTTAACTTTAAGTCACTTAATCTCTCCAAGCCTCAGTTTCCTCATTTGTAAAATTAGTTGTGCTAAATAGCTTCTAAAGACCTTTCCAGCTCTAAATCTGTGAGATGCTATTTAAAAATCATCAGAATAAATGAATGTATGAAAAAGCATTTATTAAGTATTTATTATTTATTAGTCAGGTGTGATAAGGATCCAATTTCAAAAGGGATTACAGTTCCTGCTCTCAGGAAGCTTCTATAGATTCTAATAGGGGATATAAAAGAAAAAAATAGCTAGAGGAAGAGTTTAGAGTTTTAGAGGAGTTTTACAAAAACATGATTGTATAACCTATGTCAGATTACTTGCTATCCTTGGCTGGGGAGGGAAGTTTGGGATGGAGAAAACTTTATAAAAATGAAGGTTGAAAATCATCTCTTTATACAATTGAATAAATAAGTAAATGAAGAAATGAAAAACAAAAAAAAGAAAAAAAGAATTTTAGAATTCAATCATAAATTGTTTTAGATTAAAATCCCAAGTTGGATCAAAAAAATTAAAAAAAATTTAAAAATATTTACAAAGCTGAGTGGAGCTTTAGGGAACTGACTAGATTTTTCAAATATCAATGGAAGTGTTGATTTGACTAATTAGGAGGAATTTTCCATAGTATTTAGGGCTCAGAGGCAGGGTGACAGATGAAGAGTGTGGTCAGGAAATAAAACATAGCTCCAGGTAGCTACTTGTAAAGGGCCTTGTGACCTACTTGCCAGACAGTACAAGGAAAAAAATGCGGAACTTAAAATGTTAAGTTTTCTAAGAATGATGAGACCACTGTGAAAAGAATACTAGACAGAGTAAGGAGGCCTATTTTTAAGTCCAAGCTTTGCTCCTGTGTAATTTTGAGCAAAGCTCTTGACCTTTCTTGGCCTCAGTTTCTCTATCTATAAAATGGAGGACTTAAATGAGATAGTTCACATAACAAGTAATAATTTGCATGAATAAACTGGCTAGTATTTATCTAGTAAAGGTGGCCTTTGTGCTCTCAATTCCTAGTCTTCTGACCCACAATGTCTCTTCCAAAATTACACTCTTAAGATTCTATTGTATGACTAAAACTTGTCTACCACTCCTTGGTACCACATTAAAAAAATCACTGTTTTGTCAGCTCATGATTGTTCTGGTCATCAAATTATGTTATTAATATGAAATATGATATAAGTATTTTATATTATTACTATTATATTTATAAGAATAATTGGTATCTCAATAGCATGTCAGATTTTATAAAATGCTTTAGACATTTTAACCTTGTAATACCCACAGAGGTATTGTTCCCATGCAATAAGAAAAACTGAAACTGAGTTCATGATGATTTGACAATGGGCAAACAGAATGCCAGGGATTATTTAAATCCAAATCTCCTTCAGTCTCTTTATATTCTAGTTCCTATCCCACAACACAGTGACTTAGCACTTTCTTCCTCCTAACTCTTCCTCTTTCAAGCAGAAAGGACTGATGATAACTTTCAATCACATCTAAAACACAGAGAACTTTCCCAGATGAAGCATCTTTTCTAAAACAAATGTCCTTGTATTTCTGAACCTGCTCTTGCAGCCTCTGTCTCTTCACATTGCAAAATGGAAAACAGGGCCATACCATATAGAGGAAGGTGTTCAAAACTAAGAATTTGGAAGGGACTGGATTTGAATCCTGCCACTAACACCAGTTATGTGGCTTGAACATTGATAAAATAGAGAAAATTATACCTGTAATATTGATCTCATAGGGTTTTCATAAGGCTAAAATGAAATAATATATATATAGCACATTAACAGTTGTGAAGTGCTCTATAGGATATTCTAAAAGTCTTAGGGCAATTTTAAAACCACACTAAGACTTCTGTAACATCTTATATAACTTTTAGCTTTTATTAAAGTAGCATTTTATTTTATTATTTTTTAAAGAAAAGTATTTTTTATTCTGAATTTAAGAAATAAAACAAGTATTTCCAGAACATACAATAGGGGGAAAAATATGATTGTGCATGAAACTACAAATTTATTTGATTTTAAAGTTGCTGACAAAGACCAGAACTGCTAAATCTCTTATTCAAATTTATATGATTCAAATGTATATAAAAATGTGTATATATATATATATATAATTTCACAGATACATATATAGACACCTATGAGTGATGAATATATGTATATTATATATATAAAATTCTCTATATATTATTTATATCTATATCCATAGATATCTATCTATATAAGTTTTAGTTCATTTTCCCATAGACTTTATACAGGTGTGTGAATGCGTAATAGATTTGGGAGGCACTGTTTTGTGCCAAGAGAATCATCAAAGTAAACATTAGTTTTAAAAACCAATCAAGTCTAATAGACTAATTGTTATTAACCCATAATAATGCAGGAGAAGTATGCAGTTTGGGGCTTATGAGTTATCTCATTAGCATGACACCTTAGCCGCTCAGGGTGAAGGTAGGTATAGTTGCTTTGCTCTAGATACCTAACCTGCCTGGAAGAGCAGAGACATAATAGTAATAAGAGCGCAGATATTATGCTATACTGTCAATATTTGTATTGCATTGAATGTTCAGCACTTTTAAGATCCTAAGTGTTATATATAGGCAAGATAATAATAATTATTAATTCCTTTGTTACTCATGCCTTATACACACACACACACACACACACACACATAAGAAAACTAGAAGATTTTGACTAGGGGACATAGTGTAGTGCAGTGCAAAGAATTCTGGAGCTAGAGTCAAAGACTGTTCAAATCCTGATTATCTTTATGATCCTAGTCAAAATACTCCTCTGTTGGCCTCAGTTTCTTTTTCTGTAAAGTAATGGTAGATGAGATGAGCTGAAGGTCAGAATCTTAGATTCTCATGAGATAAGGTATGTGCTTATATATTACATAATTTCCTTCCCACCCCCATCCCCTCAGCGGCAAACAGCAGTGAATGTTTATGTGAACATTGTACATCTACATTTGTTTTTAATGCTTACAGATTAGTCATTTTTCTGTATAAGGACTAAGGGGAAAAGAAAGACAACCATGAGATAGGAAAGAAAAATATGAGAAATTGTTTTAAAAATTAGACATAGTCTTCATTCATATTCTGTAGGTTGTTTTGTTTTTCTTCTTCTGAATGTGGAGAGCATTGTCTAATGAAGGTCTCTCAGAGTTGTCCTAGCTCTCTAAACTGCTGAGAGGAACTGCATCCATTCAGGTTGATCATCTCACATTGTTGCTGATATATAAAATGTTCTCTGGGTTCTGCACCCTTCACTCAGCTTTAGTTCCAGTAATTCATTCCATACTTCTCTAGAGTCCAACCCTTCATGGTTTCTTATAGAAAAATAGTTCCATAACATTAATATAACATAACTTGTTCAGCCATTCTCCAATTCAGGCATCCCATCAATTTCCAATTCTTTGCCACTACTATGAGTATTTTGGAACACATGAAACTTTAACCATTTTTATGATTTCTTCTGGATATAGACCTAGTATTGGTATTTCTGGATCAAAAGGCAGGATCAGTTTTATTGTTCTTTGGGCATAGTTCCATATTGTTCTCCAGAATGGTTGGATTAGTTCACAATTCCACCAACAATGCATTAATCTTCCTTGCATAAATCCTCCTTGCATAAATCCCCCCCCTCTCCAACATTGACTGTTTTTCTCTCTTTTGTCATCTTAGTCACTCTGATAGGTATGAGGTGATATAACTGTTTTAAATTGAATTTCTCTAATTAGTAATGATTTGGAGCAATTTTTCATATGATTACATATAGCTTTAATTTCTTCATTTGAAAACTGCTGTTCATATCCTTTGTCCATTTTGGTCAATTGGGGAATGATTTGTAACCTTATAAATTTGATTCAATTAGCTATATATTTTATAAATAGAGAATTTGCTTCTAATGAGCCTGTTTCAGAGATGATGCTGCCTTATGGAATTAAGAACCTGCTTTTTCTTCTTTTTATTGCCAACTGTACCTGGTCCTAGAAGAAGAAAAAACAGGTTATTTCTTAGTTAATTGTAAGAAAAGATGCCTCTTTTTATTCTTTCAGGCAGAACTCTAGTGTAGCTAAAGAAAGGAAATGAGGTGGGGCTTTTACACTGTCTCATCAGAGACTGTAATTATTACTGCATTATGTTCCTGGAAGTATTGAACTAAAAGGTATACTTTACTATTTGCTTGCAGCTAGCAGATTCGTTATCACTGAAGCATTATTGTACAAGTACCAACTGTAATTGAGCATAGATTTACTCATGTTTGGTCAAAGAATTGCCCTCTTTCCCTTGTACAATTGTGTTTCTGCATATGCCCAGGTATTTGCCCATATATTCCCAATCTCCTTATCCTTTTTCTGCCCTGAGTGAGTTTCAGACAGTATCCTCTTTAAGGAGCTCAAGTCCTCGAAATGTAAACTACATTATGAGTGTGCATGGTGTCAGAAGGTCCTGAGTTCAAAAACTTTTATAAATTTCTGTCATTCATAGCATAAAGGAAAAAGGGCAAGCCTTAGAGTCAGGAAGGCATGACTTCAATGCTAATTTCTGACATGCACTGTCTATGTGTCTCAGAAAGTTATTTAATGCCTCAAGCAGCTCCCTGAAATAGTAAGTTGCAGAAGAGTTGCTGGTCTGTATTGGTGAACATAGTTCTATACCAGGAGTTTCCAACTGTTGAAATGCCCAAGGCCTTTCCAATTCCCTCCAGAAAAAGAAAAGTATAATAGATGCCCTTTCCCATAACAGAACAGGTCAACAAAGTCTTGCATTAAAGGATTACCTGACTGAAACAAATGAACAACAAATTCAGTGTCTGCCTGAAATTCTCTAATGCAGTCAGATTTATCCTATTACTTTCTTGTTTCTCCTTCCTTCCTTCCTTCCTTCCTTCCTTCCTTCCTTCCTTCCTTCCTTCCTTCCTTCCTTCCTTCCTTCCTTCCTTCCTTCCTTCCTTCTTCTCTCCTTCTCCCTCTCTTTCTTCTAAATAAGGCATAATTGGGCTCTGTAGAATTTTTTTAACCTTAAATGTCAGGAACAGGAAGGAAACATTTATTAATTTGTAGAATTTGTAGAAAATAATTGAATGCTACAAAGATATGTTTTTGACACAAGTATTTAAAACAGGACATTTTCAAGGAATTTATTGTTTGTGATTCACTAAGTGGTTTATACAAGCAATATAGAGTTTTTGTTCAGAAGAGAAAAAAGAAGCGATGATGCATAAAACTATGAAGACACAAATGGAGTTAAATAGCTTACAAACTAGCAATTGTATTTAATAGAAATTGGGATAATAAAATATCTTCAATACTGAAAAAGAACTTTGTTTTTGGAAACATGAAGGAAGGGTATTCAACATATTGAATACAATCAGTTTGTGATTATTTTTCTTTCTTAAGATTCTTAAGGTCTTCCAGTTCTGTTTTCATGCACAGTAATAAGACGCATAAATCCTTGAGGCAAATGGGATTTTCTTGACTCACATTTTGAACTTTTTTCCTATTTTTGAAACATTATCCATTTCCCACTGACAGCTTTTCCTCTAAAAATCCTTGTTGTTATTTAGTCATTTTTCTGTTCTGTCCAACTCTTTTTAACTCCATTTGGGTTTTTCTTGGCAGAAATGCTAGAATGTTTGCTTTTTCCTTCTCTAACTTTTTTAACAGATGAGGAAACTAAGACAAACAGGTTTAAATGACTTGCTCAAGGTCAAATCCTAGTAAATGTCTGAAAGCAGATTTGAACTCAGGAAGTTGAGTTTTCCTGACTCAGGCCCAGCATTCTATCCACTACACTGCTTAAACTGCCTCTAAGAACCCTCCTTGTAGCAAAGAAGTATTAAAAAAATCCAACACATTGTCATCTTCTGACAAGAGGGCATCATTATGTACCTACAGTCTACTATCTTTCTTCCAAGGCAAGGAAATCCCACTTCACTGTCACTCCTCTGACATCAAAACTCATGACTACATTGATCACTGATGATTACCAATGTTCAGTGTAAATTCATCTTTTAACATACTTTGCTATGAATCAATGAATGATGACAGGGTTCTTAACCTGGGATCCAAGGAACCTTCAATGGGTTCTGTGAATCAATTTCAGGGAATCTGGATTAGGAAAAAACTCTCATCTTTTTTTTCACTAACCACAGGTATTTCCCATTTCCTTCAATTAACTAAAACATCATTGTGAGAAAGGCTCCACAAGTTTCACCAGAAGTCTATAATACACAAAAAAATATCAAGAATCTTTATTTAATGCAAACTATGCTTCCCTGTTCTCATTCCTTCTAAAGCTCCAGAGACACAACTAGTGGCACTTCTGAAGCTCATTGTCCCAGGAGAGCAAAGATGCAGCCTTGTGGGTCTGTCTGCCAAACCCAGAGAAAATACACAAGGGTAGAATCTAGTTTTTCCCAATACTGCTTTGACTATGTCAGTAATCTAAAATAATTTCATATACAGACTACTCTGCTCTCTCCTTTACCTTAGTAGAATAGAGATGGGCTAATTAAAAAAAAACTCAGCAGTTTTCTGTCTAGGGTCTTACATTAATATGAAGTAGATAATTATTTCCCTCCTCAGGACTAGAAGTCCTGGCAGGTTTCTAGCCAAGTGACAGCATCTTGATGTTTCTACTCAGTCCAGACCATTTTAGGATGTTGTTACCTTTTCTATCTGCTGCTGACATAAATTCCACATTGGTCATTTTTACTGCTTTTCCAAGTCAGCAATGCAGTAAGAAACATCTCCTGAATGAAGCTGAATTATATCTCAAAATTACAGGTAAAATTCATTTGGAAGGGACTTTAGAGATCAGCCAGTCTAAATACTTTATTTTACTGGTGAAGAAACTTAGACCAAGAGAGATAAGTGACTTTCACAGGATCACACAACTAGCTGGTAGCAAACCTATTTCTCTTTACTTTCTCTTTAAAAAAGGCAGAACATTCTTTTAAAAAAGTTGAGTTCCAAATTCTCTTCCTCAGTTCAACTTTTTCCCCATTCATTGAGAAGGCAAGCAATATATCAATTATGTATATGCAAAATTATGCAAGCTATATTTCCATATTAACAATGTTACAAAAAAGCAAGGAAAATAAGGAAAATAATTTGCACTCAGAATTCATCAGTTCTCTATCTGGAGGTAGGTAGCAATTTTCATCATGAGTCCTTCAAAATTGTTTTAGATCATTGTATTAATCAGAATAGTTAAGTCTTTCATGATTTATAACCATTAATAATATTACTGTTACACTGCTCCATGATCTCAAAGTTTGGCTCTCTTTCTTGTTGTCTTTGAGTCATTTTCACTTTTGTCCAATTTTTTGTGACTCCATTTGGGGTTTTCTTGGCAAAGATAGTGGTTCAAATTTGCCATTTGTTTTCTCTGAACCCATTGCTTTTGTCATTTCATCACACTCATATATACCATAGCTTGTTCAGTCATTCCCCAGTTGATGGACATCCCCTTGATTTCCAATTCTTTGCTTCCACAAAAGGACTGCTATAAATATTTTTTTTACATATGGGTACTTTTGCTTTTTCTTTGATGTCCTTGGGAGACAGACCTAGTTACATTACTATTCTTAACTTCCATAGATAGGAAAGGGGAAAAAATTCTCAATTTTTTAAAGTAAGGAAATCCTAAGAGCCTTTTGTTGCTTATGGGGTATAATAAGCATGGGATGTTAGTCTGTGGTTCTTAATCTAGGATTTGTGAATCCATGTTTTTAAAGGGTTTTTAGACTTCACCAGAATACCAGATGGTTTCATGACAACAAACAAAAAGTTAAGTATCTTAGCTAAATCAGTTCTTCATCAAAACTTTATTTGATTTAGAGAAGAGGCCCAATCTATGATTGAGTTTAACTTCTGTGATCCAGATACTTTTGCAAGGAGGGTCTGGTAGATATCCTATTATATCAGGATAAAAGTTAAAGTGATAACATCTTTCCTAAGCAAAATTGAAGTCTATACTTGCACATCTAGACAGATTATCTAAATTGCAATCTTGTGCTCAAGAGTGTAAGTTGAAAGAAGGTTAGTGTTATAAGATTCTGGTAGTTGGGTATGCCATTAGAGGATGTTTCCATTATTATAGGAATTATTTTGATTTTGATATTTAATTATTTTCCTGTTTTACAATAAGGGACAAAGCCTTGTCTTCCTTAGGTATGGGGCATCGCCCTGCTCACTGCTACAGATACTGTAAGAACAAACCATATCCAAAATCACACTTCTGCCCAGGTGTCCCTGATGCAAAGATACGGATTTTTGACTTAGGTCGAAAAAAGACTAAAGTAGATAAGTTTCCACTATGTGGTCATATGGTATCTGATGAATATGAACAACTTTCCTCTGAAGTTTTGGAGGCTGCACAGATTTGTGAAAAGTTGTGGCAAAGATGGCTTCCACATTTGTGTTCGACTGCACCCTTTCCATGTTATTCGAATCAACAAAATGTTATTTTGTGCTGGTGCTGATAGACTCCAAACAGGCATGTAAGGTGCCTTTGGGAAATCCCAGAGTACTGTTGCTCATGTACATATAGGACAGGTGATCATGTCTATTCGCACCAAAGTCCAGAACAAGGAGCATGTGATTGAAGCTTTGCGCAGGGCCAAATTTAAATTTTCTGGTTGCCAGAAGATTCACATCTCAAAGAAGAAGGGCTTCACAAAATTTAATGCACATGAATTTGAGGACTTGGTAGTGGACAAATGTCTCATTCCTGATGGCTGTGGGGTCAAGTATATCCCCAGTCATGGTCCACTGGAGAAATGGTGTGCATTCCACTCATCATAAAGTGGAAGGATCCTATGAATTGTTTTAAGTGGTTATCCTTGCTTACCTCTTAGTTTTAGCTACAAATAAATCTGAATTGATACTTGAAAAAAACAACAAAACAATAAGAGACAAAAGAATAATGGCAATCAATAGTTTTCGTTGACATTTTTCTAAATGTTGTACATTCATTGCAATATTAGGTAGCATCTCCTCTGTTATCCCCCCCCCCCAATTTACACTCATGGGTTAGATTCCCTGAGGAATGATTATTCCAGTTTAAATGAATTCTGTAGGTTCACAGTCTATGTTTATACTCCCATTCACCCAGGGCCATTTCCAGTCTGGCCCCAGATAGCTCTGGAGGAAAAAGTGAGGCTGGTGACTTAGCATAGTACACCCTCACTCAAGTCCAATTCAAGTGCTTGTCATGGCATCACTACCCTGATGCCATGGTCTTCTTCAAAAATGAAGGACAAACATTATATTCCCATTGATGTGTTTAGCTTAACTCCATTTAGCCATAGCACATAGTTAAAGGAATCTATAGAAATGATACAATAAAAACATTAATAACAAAGCATCTTCCCCATAAACCTGAGGCAAACTCTCTCATAGATTTCCACAGTATCTATAGAAGTAGAAATTCAGAGAGCTCCATATATATATGAAACACATGTAGATAAAACACAAGTCATGTTAAGCAACTTGTGTCTCTGATGCTGAAAGGGTACAGAGTCACTGATATTGTCTGAATGTTCCCTTGACCTTCATTGCTTAGCTATAGTCACACCAGGTCTAGATTTTAGCTCAAATGCAACCTGGAATAGGGTACCACTAAAGTCTTTCAAAAAGAGATACTCTGGGAGCAGCTACATGGTGCAGTAAATAGCACACTGGTCCAGGAGTCAGGAAGACCCGAATTTAAATCTGGCCTCAGACAGAGAAAAGGAAAAGGTGAAGAGCAAGTTCTGAGAAACAATATTCTTCTTTTATAGCTTCTTCTATTTGAAGGTCTCCTCTGCAGCGTGAATGATGGCAAAGTTGATTTCTCCAAATTTTAAACTTTCTCTCAAAAATGATTTACAGCTAGGGTAAATCCATTCTGTCAATTTTCAGCCTACTTTCCTAATCTTTCATGAGCAATGAACAAGTTAACACCTGAAAGAGGAATAACATGGCAATGGGAAAATTAGGACATGGAAAAGTATATAATTTATATCACATTTTTATAACTTTTAAATCATTTTATCAAGGGAATTTGGTGGACTTAATTAAACAGGGATACCTTGATTGCTTCCATCCCCAGTATACTTAAGACCCTTCAAATTTTTTTAATCAATATTTTACTCTCCTATTTTGGTTATTTGTAATATTGAGTATAAATGTAATAAAAGCAAATGTGAAAGCAACAGAATACAATGGTGGATGTAGTAGTACTGTACATTTTTTGAATCAAACATGTATAATCAATTTTGACCTGATGATTGTCTGGATGTCTATATGTATGTGCCCCTAGTTGAATTCATGGAAGCTCACCAGTATCTTCATTGAAGGATGATGGACTCTTTGGTGACAGCAACTGTGAAGATAGCATAAAAAGGCATGAAAGGGTTATGATCTTTATTCGTGAAGGGATTAAAATATAACTCTCAGTAGAATATAAATATCTTGGGAACATTGTTTCATCTTCATATTCCCAGAGTCTTGCACATAAATGTTTTAGATACCTGTTGTATCAAGGACCAAATTAATGAAATCACTGAGCCAAGTGACCTTCTACTTGGTTTATTTTAATCACTTTTTCTTGTTGAGAAAGATAATCTTTAAAAATCTTTGCTATTGCTGTGGTGAGTATTCCTAATTACGGGAGTCTACTGCCTTTAGCATTTATACAAAGTATCCTCAAAGTCTCAGTGAAGTTTTAAGCTTTGATAGTGCAAAATTTCACTACAATATTTGGGACCTCCTATATATAGAGTTAAGTTAAAGCACTTTCCAGACATTATTTCATTTAATCCTCACAACAATCCTTTGATTTTTAGAAGTATCAAAACTGAGGATGAAAGAGATAAAGTGACTTGTCATAGACCACACAAGGAATGATTCACATTTGGGACTAAATCCTGCATCTTAAAGATATTACAAAATCCATTTTGAGTAAGTGTGTATTTTTATGTTTTTCCAGAGCATTGTTCAACCTAATGCTCTTGTAGGAACCTCATGGTAACAAAGTTTAAAAAGTTTATGAAAAAGGTGACCAAAAATGAAGGATATTAGCTTTGACCCGGGGGTCGGAAATTTACATATTTTACAAAGGAAACGAAGCAATGCTGTTGGTCTTTATTCCAAATTCTGGTTTTGTACTCCAATCAGATGATTATAGACATGATAAATTTATGTTTATATAGTTCACATTTTGTTGCTAAAATGCCTCAAATGAAATGAAGCTTCATATATATCATTTTAAATTATGACTTTTGAAGTAGAGTGAAAAGATGAGATGATACTGACATTCAATGCATTAATGTACATTTTTTCATTTGGGCTTCATGACAACCCCATAAGACAGGACTACAAGTGTCATCCTCATTTTACATTGAGGAAACAAGTTCAGAGATGTTAAACAAGTTGCCCATGGTTGCACAGTAAGGGCAAGGACAGTATTTGAACATAGATGTTTCCTGATTCTGGGTCTAGTCATCTTTTTATATTACATTGATTACATTACATTTCAATTATTTGGCATTAAGATCCTGACAGTTGATTAACCAGAGATGAATTTAGATTAAATGATTTTAATTTTCTGTTTTTGAAAACTCACACACAGTAGAAATGTTGATCTGAAATTTCATCACAAGCATTTGCTTTGAAGCCAGCTTAAAGGTTTTATTTATTATAGAAATGCATCAGGCAAGCTTTTCCAAGCTGCACCATATGGTTTATTCCCTGACATTTGTCCCCCTTGGGTATCTGTTTACACAGAACTAGACAAATAGCTGGCTATTTTAGGTGAAGTCATAATTTTACCTCAATTATTTTATGTCATTCCTCCCTTACATTTTTTCATGGATACACATACACATACAGCTAATGATGTGCAAAAGGAACAAGTATGCTTCAAAATGAAATTCAAATTTGTTTTCTTTATTTCTTAAAGTTAGTTAGTGGATTTTGCTAGGAAAATCACTTCGACATGGTATTCCTTGGACCAGTTGCAACTTATCAACTAATAAACTAATAAAATGACACCCCGAGGAACCTTGGTATTCTTTTATCCAGACTATAATTGGGCCAAAACAGAACTGATCTAATCTAAACACAAGATGAATGGGAAAAAAATCCTGCCTTCAAAGATATTGCATCCTCTTGGATGGATTTAAAATATTAACATATGAGTTAGTATGCACATAATTTTAAATAGAAGAAAGTCTAGCAAGTAGAGAGATCAGGTTGATGGCGGGGGTGGTGGGGGTTTGTAGGCAATGGATCAAATGAGAATGAGATGGTATAAGAGTGACTTTTAGTACTCTTGTTACTGTTATTGGTGTCCATCAGAGGGGAAAATACACGTCAGAATTTTCCAGTATCAAATCATTTAATCAGCAAGTAATTATTAAACACTTTTATTGGGAAACAAACAGATATCCCTGACTTTCAGATGTATGATAACTATAAAATGAATCACAGCTTTGAAAAGTAATTTTTATAAAACACTCCATTAAAAAGTTTATTAAATAACTGACTAAAATTAAAGAGTATCAGCTATTATTATAAATTAAGTTACTTTAGATGTTCTACTTCTTATGCCTATGTATAACTATAGTATTCAAACCAGATTTCCATCAAATAAATTCTCCTTCACATAACCTGGGTCTTTGGATAATTTTAATAACTCTGTAGGTAAGTAGTCAAAATGTCTTCTTTCTAGTAGTGATATGTTATAAGCAATCAGATATTATTTAGGACTAATTTTTTTAAGTTTTTTTTTTTTTTGGCAAGCCAATGGGGTTAAGTGGCTTGCCCAAGGCCACACGGCTAGGAAATTATTAAGTGTCTGAGACCGGATTTGAACCCAGGTACTCCTGACTCCAGGGCCGGTGCTTTATCCACTGTGCCACTTAGCCACCCCAGGACTAATTTTTGAGAAACAAATAATTTTCATGGTGAAATGTTTCCATGATTATCTCCAGAATTTGGATCAGTAAAGCCAAAAGTGTCTTTATTAAAACACAGAACACCTCTTTGAAGAATTTGCTTCCTAGATCTCTTTGTTCTAATTTTCCTATTTGGAAAAAGTGAAATTTTTTTGACTGTCCTTTGTATCACATTATTTTTCATTGAAACAACTTCTTTTTATCCAGCAGCATTTGAATTGGAACTTGATTATTATACCCTCTTGAGTTGCAGCCCTTCTAGTCACTGTGTAAATCATAGGGCCTACTTCTTAAGGGGGAAGTGTTACCTTTTTTGTTTTGTTTTGCATTTCCATTGTAGATTGTATGAACTAACTCATGGGTAGCAAATTAAGAGAGAGGTAACATGGTTCAGGAGACAGAAGACTTAGATTCAGATCCAGATTCTAACATGCAAGCTGTGTGACCATGGGCAAGTCATTTAATCTCTCTGTGCTTCTGGTAAATTTAAGGAAGGGGCAATGAACCTAAGGGACCTATGAGTTGATTTCAGGGGCATCTGTGAACCTCAATAGGAAAAAATAAATTTCTATTTTTTAAGATATTTGATTTCATTTCTAATCCTATTTATCTTTTATGTATTTAAAATTTATTCAGAAAATGTCTTCACCAGACTGCCAGAGGGATCCATAAAACAAAAAAGATTAAGAATTAATAGGGGGGAGGCTAGGTGGCGCAGTGGATAAAGCACCGGCCCTGGAGTCAGGAGTACCTGGGTTCAAATCCGGTCTCAGACACTTAATAATTACCTTGCCTTGGGCAAGCCACTTAACCCCATTTGCCTTGTAAAAAAAAAGCCTAAAAAAAAGAATTAATAGGAAACTATATATTAATCAAGAATTGCCTGTATAAGGGCGGCTAGGTGGCACAGTGGATAGAGCACTGGCCCTGGAGTCAGGAATACCTGAGTTCAAATCCGGCCTCAAACACTTAATAATTACCTAGCCACTTAACCCCATTGCCTTGCCAGAAAACCTAAAAAAAAAAAAAGAATTGCCAGTATTTATTAGTGTTATTATTCTAGTACAAGAGTTATCAAAGTGATTATTTAATTAAATTACAAGTATGGATCAAAAAAATTAAATAACTAAGTCAGATAAAAGTTTATTGAATATCTACTAAGTTATTTCTATGCTAGATATTTTAAGAAAGTATCTATGAAGCATGCACATAAAGATTTCTTCAATAATTTGAAGATAAGTAATTTTGGAGATATAGTTTCTCTTTCTATGCACAACTCCTATTCAAATAGCAATACTAGTTCAGATAATTTAGAAGGTCTCTGAAAATTGCTGTGATCAAGTAATTCATCACCTCCCTGAATTTCTCAAGGCTTGTGCTTGGACACCATATAGAATCCATTCATCACAAGGACTGTACCTGAAACCTTCTTAGCTTTTATCTAGGATCATCAGAACTTGTATTCTTTGTACTCCTTTGGAATAGTCTTCAAGAATCCAGAGTCATTTCCATGACATATTGAGGCATCTGCTTATTACTTTATAGACAGTTACAAAAAAGTATGGTCTAACACCCATATACAATGAAATGGCATGGGAACTGTGATCTGTATCAATGGAGGGAATAAGCAAAATGATTCATTCATGGGATCCATCTGAATAAGTGGGACAAAGAGTTATTTGATACCTAGAGCTATGTTTTGGCCAGATAAATACACCAGTTATTTGTCTACATTTGTGATCCAATTTGGGATTTTCTTGGCAAAGATTATTTGGCATTTTCTTCTTCAACTTGCTGTAGAGATGAGGAAACTGAGGTAAATAGGGTTAAATAACTGGTTACACAACTAGGAAGTGTCTGGGATCATATTTTACCCTAGGAGAATGAGTCTTCCTGACTTCAGGTCTGTTACTTTATCCACTGCCTCACCCACCTGCTTCTTCAATAACTTGAAAGAGAACTGAAGAATTGGGTTCAACCTGTATGCTGAAAGGTAGAAGTCAGTCTGTCCTATGGAAGCTGACCATAATTTTTCTCCCCCCAATTGAGGTTTGAATCCATACTTAACATAATAAATCTAATAGGTCCATTGAACTCCTGCTGTTGTGCTTGTGCTGCTGCTCCCAGCAGCTACAGCCAAGGGGCAGCAGAGCTTCCTCTAGCATTCTGCTTAAGTGGCTGCTGAAGGTGGAGATCTCTTCAGTTCAACTTCTTGACCCCCTGTTGCTGCCTGTTAGACCATGAGCAGCTGCTTTAGCCCATTAGCAGTTGCTTAAGCAGCAGGCTGGGGAGGCTCTGCTGCTGAAGGCTGTGGCTGCTGCTGAGAACAATGTTGGGGATACCTGCCATATAAATCGATCTCAATTTAGGAGATGTTTTTTAACTTTTTGAGATAGAGTTTGTAAAATGTGGATTGCTGTGAATTAAAAGAAACTAATTGTATCAAAGTTGTTAATTAATACCCAGGTATGCTCATATAATGAATCGTCTTGAGGCAATTGCTGTTTTCAAGGGAAATATACAAGTCTTTCTACTTAACAATCTCATGATTTATGTGAAATAGATGAAATGGAGTTTATTTTAATGCCGGGAGAGAAATATACTTATCTTTATATATCCTGGTCAACATTTGCTATTTAGCTGGATTTCTGTAATGTGAAGCATCCTTAGATTTCCCAAATACTGACAAAAAAGATAAAATATTAAGTTCTCACCACTGAGAAACATAGAGCCCCCCCCCCCCCCCCCGGGTTAAAAATGTGTTCCAGAGAGACGTAAAAGCTCTATTATAAAATCTGATTCATTGTTTTTGCTTCAACTGGTTGGGGAAAGAGAGCTGGGCAATACATTTTGCCAGTGTAAGGCGGGAGAGAGGGATTACTTTTTCTTGGCCAGATTTGAGGAGGGGCTGGAAAGGGGAACAATGCTAGAGTCATATCAGAACTTTTTTTTTTTGCCATGAGGAGGAAACCATGGGTTTCCTAAGTTTTGACCCGGATTCCTAGCTTAAAATGAATGTTTCCTATTTGCTTTTCCCATTTGCTTTGATAATTTTTAAACTTTAATAATGTAGAAAACATGATGAAAGGGTCCTTTGGGATGGGATATCACCTCCTTTTCCAGTCCCTCAATCCTATCAATCGCTTCTTAGGGGATGGTTAGAAAATGTATCTCATTTAAATACATTGCACTTTTTTCCCCCTCCTACAAAAATGAAAACTCTATTAAATTCAGAAGGGTGATTATTAAATTATCCATCCATCCCCATTACCGAAATAATCAACTGCTGATGCGACTAAGTAGAAACTGGGAGAGACCAGTGCCTCCTCTGGGGTTAAGGGGCGGAAAGGTTAGGTGAGCGGTGGCCCTAGCAACCCACCTTCCCCCCCGCAGATGCAAAGCTATGCTTTCTTCGCCCCCACCAAGTTACCGCACAGTGACCTAGGATAACGTCTGCCAAAGCTTGGTACTTGCATCACTTGAGATAACCACACAGGGAGCAGGACTTTTTTTTCCTCTTAATTTCTCAGTCTCTTTGGGTCTGTGTGTGCGGCAGCAGCAGTAGCAGCAGCAGCAGCAGCAGTAGCAGCAGCAGCCGCCTTGCTGTTCTCTTCCAGAGGAGGGCTAGGGCGAATGCAGTCAGTGCTGCATTCGGGAAAGCAGCGGCGGGGGAACAGTGATGTGTGAAGTTGCCAGCCCACAGCGCACCAGGAGCCTTCTGCTCCTCAGTTGTTGATGTAGCGGAGTGGCGGTATCTCCTCCGGAGCCGAGGTACGCATGGGCTCCCCATCTTGCCCTCCTGGAACAAGGGAGGGGAAGGGGGCTGCCTGCCGGAGGCAGCAGTAGGAGCCAAAGGCAGTTTGGGGCCAGCAGCTAACTTGTAAAATTGAATTGGATACTGACTGCCTCCGATTGAATCGATAAGAAGAGATACCCTTGCGGACTAACAGCATGCTTCTTTGCACTTGAGGCGAATCTCTGGGGAGCAAGCTTCTTGCTTGGTACTAGCCATTTGTCGCTAAGTAAAGACAAGGAGAAACAAGAGCAGGGTTGTGAGTGATTTCTCTGCAAAGGAGAAAAGGGGGTTATTGGTGTATACCTTTTTTTTAACACAAGAATCTTTCAGGTATGTACTCTTCTCCATCTCCTCCGCTTCCTTTGCTTGTATCTATGTCTTTCTTTTTTATTTGTACTTTGATGTGCTCCTTTCCGTGTGGCATGCATTTGCAGATGCTTTCCTTTCTAAATGCTGTCAGTTGATTACTGTGGTTAGTGTGCATATTTGAGAGCCAGGCTTCATTTCAAAGGTCCCTCACTCCTATAGCCTTCTGCCATTGTTTTCATTCCTTTCAACTTTCCCTAGAATAGCTGCATAGGAACTAGTAGCTGTTGGGATGTAGTTTTTTTTTGGGGGGGAGGGGGCTGGTAGGGGTAGAGGATATATGAACATTAATGAGTGTGATGACGGAACCACGTTTTAGCTGTGGAATACTTTCACAAAAACGGAGAGGAAAGCAGAAAATCAAAGTTAATGGGCTGCTAAGTCCGGATTAGTAAAGCAAAAAGATGTCATTGGATTGGGTCATGCCACCGGCTGTTTCCTAGTTCACAGAAGCATCAGTAACAAATGAAGCTTTTGCAGCTGGTTCTGCATTTCTAGGTTTTGATTAATTGTCCAAGATGAACATTCTGCAGCTTTCAGGAAGCAGTCTGCTTCAAGTGCATTTTTGAATGTATTTCACAGCTAGATCAAAATATGCAAGAAAGCTATCTTTTTAAAAATTACAAAAAGATAAAAGCCCTTTAAAAACCCCACCAAAGTCCATGATCACATCAGTAGTAGTAATCATTAACTTCTGTGGTCACATCACTTATATATATTGGGAAAACATATATAAACAATAATGATGGCATTCCACCCTTAGTTTCTAGGGTTACAAAACAAATCGTAAAGTTATGTTTTCTTACTTTTTGTAAAAAAAAGAAAAAACGAAAGAAGGAGGTAACATTATATGCCAAAGTGAGTTTTATTAAAAAAAACATACACAGTGTTGAAATGCTAAGAAATCCAAGGTGTCTCTTTTGATTGAATAGTAAATTTGATGTGTGGTCTTGATTCTAGGATTTTTAACCAATCAAATTGGATGCAAAAATTCTGTGACTGACATAAAAACATACAATGGTAAATCTCTTATAATCTTTCTAGAATTTAGTTGTTGACATAAATATTTGAGAATGAGGGAAACAATGAAAACATGGAAAAGTTTGCTCAATTTTATAATTTTTTTTCAAGTACTTACATCTGTTATGTTGCTAACCAAGACCTAGTAGAATCAAGAGTTAATGGCAGATCTCAAAAAACTGAATTACTAAGTTCCATTAGTCTTAGTCACAGTTTTCCATGAATGGAAAATCCAAGTAGCTCAGATCTACTCTTCCCCCCCCCAAATAAAAATGATAGAACCTTTTGAAGTTTTCATTGTTGCTTATACAAATAAAATTACTTCCCACTTGAAAAAAACCAAACTGATTTGTGCCAAATGGCAGTTCTTGAACACTAAAATCGATTGCATGACAAAATGATGAAATCAGAGCTTTTGAAAATCATTCTAATGACAAGAATTGAACATTTAGCTCAGGAAATACTAGACTCCTTGTGAAAGAATATATAAAGCATTAGGTTGATTGGCAGATAGGAAAAAGTGCTTTTATTCCATTGTTGTTTAGGGGACCAGGATATAAGATGAGTATGTGTGCCTACAGAATGTGTAGTATAGGGAATTATCCTTACCCCTGTAAGAAAAGGGATGTTTGCATTTTATATTTCTCCCTTCCCCATCCCTAGCAATTAAACTAGTCTAAAATGACTGAAAATTGAAAGTGGTATTTTTCTGTCTTACTATTCTTTCAAACTAAAAAAAAAAATTAAATTCCAACTGATGAAAAGGATTAAAGTAGACAGAACTCTCTCTCTCTCTCTCTCTCTCTCTCTCTCTCTCTCTCTCCCTCCCTCCCTCCCTCCCTCCCCCCCCCCCCCAATACCTCCTCCTTCTCTATCTTTATGGAATTTGTTTACTCCTATCCCTATCCTTAGGCCTTGACTAGAACCTCTGGGGCTAGTTCCTATGGTCAAATTTGCCCTTATTTAGGAAAATGTAAATGATGATCATAAGAATGATCTTTACAAGCTAAATTGGTAATTATTTTAGGTAAAAGGATTTATATGTTTTCATTGTTCAAAGATATAGAAATAAATATCCCTCTTCCATTGTGTGGAATCCCTTGTGGTGAGTTTTCAAAAAGACACTGAAGGATGAGTTTTGTGAGCTTCATGGTTAGGAGTAATGCCCACAGATCTGCCAAAGTACAAATTGTCTGAGATTGTATTGTTCTTAAAAATATAAGGGAGGTAATCATGTTGAGCATGTTGCAACTAGTGTATTTCCTCAAATAGAAGTAAATATTTAATACACAGTGACTTTAAGGACTCTCAGCTCACACACTAAGACTCTTGGCCAGGGCAGAAGGGACAGATGGAAGGTAAGGCACATTAAGATCCTCCCAGATTATAACAAAAGAATTACATTCTTTAAAGGTAACTCACATTTGTATAGTGTTTTAAGCTTTGCTAAACACTTCCTCTGAAAGGAATCTGATTTTGTAGATAATGAAAGTGGGACCCTCAGAAGTGAGGTGACTTGCCCTTAAATATACCAGCTGAAGAAAGATTCAAACTCAGACTTTTGCCTCCAAGACCAGCTCTCTATTATATTAGGCTGCTTTTAAGTCTTGGTACCTGTCCTCCAAATAACTCAAAGTATTTTTGCACTAATCATGACTGTCTTTAATAATAATAATAATAATAATAATAATAATAATAGCTAACTATAGTACTTATATTATTCTAAACACTATACTAAATGCTTTGTAACCACTATATTATTTGATCTTCATTACAACCCTGGGAGGTAGGTATTATTATTATTATTATTATTATTATTATTATTATTATTATTATTATTATTATCTTCATTTTACTTTTGAGGAAACTGAGACACACCAAGGTTAAATGATTTTCCCAAAGACACAGAGCCAGTAAGTTTTTTGAGATTGGATTTGAACTCAAATTTTTCTGACTTTAAGCCTATCACTGCATCCACTGCACCGTCTAGCTATCCATATATATCCAACTGTAATTTAATACCCTCCCTACTACTTCTCCTCTGCCTCCCCCAGTCTAACATTCCCACCCCCAATGGTTTTATCAATCTCCCTTAGTTATCTTCTTCTCCCACTTTCCACCCCTTTAATAGAGGTGTACAATTTCCGGCAATTTGGGGATGAGGAACAAGATTGCAAATTTTTTTCTGCTTTTAAAGTTTTTTTTTAAGAAAAGCAAAATATATGCAACTCTGTAGAAACAGAAAGTACTCTTGGCAATTCAAAAATCCCTGTCAGTTTAAGATTATTCAAATGTATTGTGTATAACTTCATTTGCTTATAAATTTAATGTAATTCAGAATATAAAATGTAATAACAAGCTTACTAGTTTAACTTACCTTTAAAATGATTTAAATTTCTGTGAAACATGAAGTCATAAACTTCTTCATAGACGTCAAGGTCAGTAGGACCTTGGATAAGACCAAGAACCAGGATAGTTTGGTTTCCAACTTTTCCTTGAAATCCAACAACTTGGATTGAATAGATGATTTGTATGTGAATAAATGGATTACGCTGCCTACATGCCCACTCTACTTTGTGCTTAAAGCTTATTCAGGAGGAGAGAGGGATTTTTTTTTTTATCAATCTTTATAAAGACATCTTTCTGTCAAAAATAGTGCCCCCTAGAGGCAGAAATGAATTTTGCTTTTTACATATGTTCTCAGGGTATGGAAACTTTACCACATGCTGTAGATGATAGTTTTAGATAAAATATCTGTTCATAGAAATAATTTCTGGAAATTAAAAGTCTAGAATCTATAAATAATCATACCTCAAATATTTAATCATTCACACAAGCCACTATAAAACATCTCTTTTTTTAGAAATGAAAGTAAAATATTACATTTAAACTTTTTTGAATCTCATATTATATTTCCTCACCCCCTCCCATCTCTACGTGTTTATCCCTTCTTTTGCCTCCCTTTCTAATACCCATTGACTGTCATCAAATTCCAGATAGAAGTATGGTATGCTTAATTTTTTACTGTTTTTAACTGTCAAATTATAAACTATAAAATTACTTTGTTAATTTTTATTTAGGATTTAACCTTACATTTTTATTTAAAATAGCATTCTATAAAAACATTAAGATCAGGAAATAAGTTTATTCTTTCTTTAATCTAAGAGAAGAGTGAGGTAAATGACTAAATGTCTCATGTAAATTCAAACAGTTCTCCACATGAAGTATCAACATCTAAATAAAGAGTGAAAAAGGAAGTCCAGCTGTTAACAAAAAGCCTTTTTTTCTTCCCTAAGCGGATACATTGTCCAAACAAGATGGCTCAGTCACAGAATTTGATCTTTTTTATTCAAAGTTGAAGGGTTTAACCACTGATATGTTTTTTAGATAAATCCTTCCTACCTAATTTTGGATATAAGGAATATTATACAGAATTCATTCCATTTGAAATTTATATTGAATAAAGTTGCTAAATAACTTATATGAAAGACCCAGCCAAGTGATAGGATGCAAAGTTGCAATCAATACCTGCCTCCAATATACACTTGTTTCAGTTGACTCTTCAAGATCCCATTTTGTATTTTTTTTGATGAAGATACAAGAATGGTTTGCCATTCCCTTGTCCAATTCATTTTACAGATGAGAAACTGAGTCAAATAAGGTTAAGTGACTTGCCCAGGGTCACAAAGTTATTACGCATCTAAGGCTGAATTTGAATTTAAGATGAATCTTCTTGATTTCAAGTTCAGCACTTTATCTACTCTACCAACAACCTGCCCTGCTCACCTCCAAGTACAGAGTCAAAAATAAGGAGATAAGAAACATACAAAAATAAACTCCTTTGGCCAGGAATTTGTAATATTTTTGACAACTCCAGGGGAAAAAAGTCAAATACTCTCCCGCCCCAGCCTCTGCCATGAGAAGCAATTTTTTTTGTTTTGCTTGAAAAGTTGTTGACTGAAAAATAAAACAAAATTCAAGGCCATTTAGAAGTCTTTTAAAAAAACCTCAACATTTAGTTGCAGTTTTGACAAAAGCAGTACATGTAGTTGAACAATTTATTTTTATCTTCAGGCCACCTGTCACCATAATACAGAGTAGTTGGGCAGTTAATGAAAAATATCTTTAGTCCCTGTCTCCTTCAATAATTCTTCTTTTTCCTCCTACATCTTATATGTAGACAGTCCCTAATGTTAACTCTTGTCACTTTTTTCTATAGATTGCCTCCCATAAAGCCTTACACCCTTTAAATGGCTTTAAGAATTATCCCCAGGCTGATCACTCCAGTATTTCTGTCTTTAACTTTGTCAGTTTTTTGATGACATCATTTCTAATTATGTATCTTGCCAGTAACTCTAAGTCAACATATCTGAAACTGAACTGCTTGTGTTATTCCCCAAACTGATTTCCCTATTAATGGTCACATCATTCTCTCAATTTCCCAAGTTTAAAATCTGATTCAGGTTTGACACTTCATTTTCAATTAACCCCCAAATCCAGTCACCAATTTCTATCACTTTTTCTTTTTTGTTAACTTTTACATCTCCTCCTTTCTTTATAATCTCTGCCACCAAATTTAAGGTCATTTATCAATTTAATTAGTCACCTTCCTGTCTATTGCAGTAATTTTCAACTTGGGCTCTAGTTTCTCCTCTTTCCAGTTCATCTTGTATACAATTGCCAGATTAAACTTTTCAAAATACTGATTATATTGTGTTATTCATCAGCTTAAAAACTTTCAGGAGTTCTCCTATTGAGTACTGGATAAAATTCAAGCTCCTTAGCCCAGCAGGGAAATCCTGAGCTGGCTGCCCTTCCTTCATATACACCTCTTGGAAATTTTGTGTCACCTTATTATTTCAGGTCTGCCTTTGGGGTTGAGCATATTAAGAAATAGAGTTAGGCTTGCATTCTGTGCTTTGTCAATTGCAAGGAATTCAATAAAACTATTAAAATATTTTTCTCATCTTTATTTCTTTTGAAAGCCAGAGAATATTTGTTGAATTGAATGAACATTAACCAATTAAATGTCTAGTGCAAATGAAATACTATTCTTCTTTTTTTTTTTAGTTTTTTGTAAGGCAAATGGGGTTAAGTGGCTTGCCCAAGGCCACATAGCTAGGTAATTATTAAGTGTCTGAGACTGGATTTGAACCCAGGTACTCCTGACTCCAGGACTGGTGCTTTATACATTGTGCCACCTAACTGCCCCTAAAATACTATTATTCTTAACAAGAGAGAAATACAAAGCTTAGATTAAACCTCACATGTGCATTGAAACCAGTTATGGTATAATGGAAGCTATAGCTTATACTCAGGAAATTAGCAAAGAGTGTATGTAAAAGAACAGAAATGTCATTAACTGTGATGATAATGGGGGTAAGACAAAGATTATGGTAAAGTCTCTTTGCTTTGTGTTTTGAGCTAAACTTTCAAGGACTGGTAGAAATTTTATAAGTAGCTAGATGATCAAGCGATTATCTGAACTTTAAGAAACTGCAAAATTGTGATAAATACAGGCTTAATTGTGAAGATAAGCTGGAGCATAAGGTTTGTGGAAGGACATGGTCTAAGGCAAAATTAAAAAAAGTTAGACTAGTAATAGATTATGAAAAATCTTGACTGTCAGGCTAAGATAAGTGAATGCTACTGGGTAAAAGTAATTTTTTTTGGTGACTTTTCCCTCTTGTTCTGTTGCTTCTTTCATAACATGACTAATGTTTTGAATTTTTGAATTATTTTGAGTTATTGAAAAATTCTGAGGAACTAAATGAAATTCAGATATGTATAAGATTAGTATAGTTGCTCTGTGAAGGATTGATGAGCAAGGAGCAAAGAATGACAGTGGAAAGTCTTTTTGGAGGTATTGAGAATACTCTAGGAGGTTAAGAGGGCAGTGGGGATCATGAAGAGGGAAAGGGTTTGAAAGTACTGTGATAATAGAATCAGCAGGATTTGGTATCTGTTTAAAACCTTGATGTTATCTTAACTTTCACTTCATATTCAGTCATAGGGGATGGTGATTTGCTGACAGAAACAGTGAAGGTAGCAAGAAATTAAGGTTAGACAGGAAAGATAATAAGCCCATTTGGGGATATGTTGCACTTGGAATGCCTGTGAGACATGAAGGCAGAGATGTCACATTGAAAATTACAGATACAGATCTTAAATGTATCAAAGAATTTACAATCAGAAATATAGATCTATGGATTACCCTTAAAGAAATCAGTTGCTTCTCTTAGAGTGAAAGATTAGCACGCAAGAGAAGAAACAAAAAAAAAAACAACTTCAGAGAAATTCTTGGAAAACAAGACATGAAAAAAAGGAAAAAACTACAAGAGATCTTTGGGAAATAGACATACTAATAGTTTGGGAAGAGACTAAATCAATGACACAAGAAAGGAAGCAAGGATTTATGATACTTTGAACCAGCACTGTGCACACTTTATAAATATTTTCTCATGTCATCCCCCAAAAAACCCTGTGATATAAATATTATTATTATTATCCCCATCTTATAATTGAAGGAACTGAGGCATACTGAAGCTAAATGACTTTCCCAGAGTCACAAAGTTAGGAAGGGTCAGGGATTAGATTTGGAATCATGTCTCCTTTACTCTTTTTTCAGTGTTCAATTTCCTGGGTAACCTAGAAATGCTTAGAGGGTGACAGTAGGCAATTTCATTATGTTTCTGAAATCAAGGAATGAATGTGCTCAGGAATGGGTAATAAAAATTGTCAAATGCTAGGAAAATTAAGAAAGATGATGACACTGCCTTGGAAGGTAGAACTAAGATCTTTCTGTATTTTATAATGAAACTGATTTAGGATCAACATAAAGAAAATATTTTCTAGTAGTAGGAACGGACCAAAACAGGAGTAAAGAAATTATCATAGGATAAGTAAATTTTTTGTCATGGAATATGTTTAAGCAAAGGTTGACTGATCACTTGGGGCTGTTGTAGATAGGATAAATTATTTGAGTGGAATTATACTTGGTGACTTGCAAAATCTATTTCTGTGATTCCAGGGAATCACAGATCCATAGCATCAAGTTGTTGTCTGTCAATTTTTTTGATAAATAGTATTTTATTTTTTTCCAATTATGTGTAAATTCAAAATTCATTTCTAAAAGGTTTTGAGTTTCAAATTTTTGTGATGATGATGATGGGGGTAACATATTCTCTTTCCCCAAGAGGGCAAGTAATCTGATATAGATGAAACATGTGCATTAATGTTAACATATTTCCACATTAGTCAAGTGAAAGAAGAAACAGAACAAGAGAGAAGAGTCACAAATAAACAAAAAAAGAAGATTCTATAGCTCTTTTTTTTTCTGGTAGTGAATAGCATTTTCCATCTTGAATCTTTTAAAATTGTCCTGGATCATTGTATTGCTGAGAAGAGCTGAGACAATCATAGTTGATCAACACATACTATTGTTACTGTGTACAATAGTTCTGCGTACTTCACTCAGCCTCAGTTCCAGGTTTTTCTGAAATTCACTGCTTATTATTTCTTATAGCACAATAGTATTCCACTACATATTCCATTCTAATTTTCCACATCTTCTCCAACATTTATCATTTTCCTCTTCTGTCACACTAACTAATCTGATAGGTATAAAGTGGTACTTCTGAATTGTTTTAATTTACATTCCTCTAATCAATTGTGATTTAGAGCATTTTTTCATTTGATTATAGATTAATTTCTTCATCTGAAAACTTCTTATTCAGATCCTTTGACTGTTTTTCAATCAGGGAATGACTAGTATTCTTAATTTACCTTAATTCTCTATATATTTTATAAATGAGTTAACAGAAACACTGTCTCTAAAAGTTATTTTCCAGCTTTCTGTTTTACTTCTAATTTTGATTGCATTGATTTTGTTTGGGTAAAACCTTTTAATTTATTGTAATTAAAGTTATTCATTTTATGTTTTGTACTATTCTCTATTTCTTATTTGATCATAAATTCTTCCCATCTATATAGATCTGACAGATAAATATTTTTTATCATTCTCCAAATTGGTTTGGTGTCATGCTTTATGTCTTAATCATATACTATTTTGACCTTATTTTGGTATAGAATATGAGATGTTGGACTATGCTTAGTTTTTTGTCATATTGTTTTTCAGTTTTCCCAGAAGTTTCTGTCAAATAGTGAGTTCTTATCTCAGAAGCTGAAGTCTTTGGGTTTATCAAAGTAAATTATTTTACTAATTTCTTTACTAAGATTTACTAAGTAATCATTACTACTGTATCTTGTGTACCTAAACTATTAGACTGATCCACTTCTCTAATTCTTTGCCAGTACCAAATAGTTTTGATTATTGATACTTTATAATATAGTTTTATATATCTAGTATGGCTAAGTGATCTACCTTCCTTTGTATTTTTTTTTATTAATTATCTTAACAATTTTGACCTTTTGTTCTTTCAAATGAATTTTGTCATTTTTTCTAACTATTAAATAATTTTTGTTAGTATAGCACTGAATAAGAAGATTAATTTAGGTAGAATTGTCATTTTATTTTATTAGATTGGCCTACACAGGAAGCAATTGACTTTTTTCACTTGTTTAGATATGATTTTATTTGTATAAAAAGTGTTTTATAATTGTACTCATAGAGTTCTTGAGTTTGTTTTGGCAAATAGACCCCCATGGCTTTCATATTGTCTACAGGTACTTTTAATTGACTTTTATCTTTCTATCTTGCTTTTGGGCTTTGTAATACATAGAAATACTGATGATTTGACTGGGTTTATTTTATATCCTATTTTACAAAGTTGATACTTGTTTCAAGTAATTTTTTTAGTTAATTGTCTAGGAGTCTTTAAGCATACCATCATATCATTTACAAAGAGAGATAGTTTTGTTTCTTAATTATCTATTTTAATTCCTTCAATTTCTTTTTCTTCTCTCATTGCTAAAGCTAACATTTCTAGTAAAATATTCTTCAGTGAAGTTTTTTTCCCATTTGGTCAATTCTATTATTTAAGGAGTTGTTTTCTTCTGTCAATTTTTTGTGCTTACTTTTCTAAGTTGTAGACTCTTTTTTTCATAATTCTCATTTACCAATTTTTTTCTACCTTTAAAATCCTTTTTGAACTTCTTCAAGATGACGTTTTGGGCTCTAGACCAATTGATATTCCCCTTTGAAGTTTCATTTGGAAGGCATTTTGATATTATTTTTGAGTTTGTGTTTTGGTTTTTCCTGGGACCATAGATTTTTTTCCCCCCTATGGTCAGGTTTTTTCTTTTTTCTTTTTTTTTTTTTTGGTTAAGTTTTTAAAGTTGAATTCCTCTTCCAAGGTTCAGGAACACTTTCTCATGCTTCTTGTGCCTGGCCATTGACTTTCAGTGCCAGAGCCTTTTGGACTGGCAGCTTGCCTTCTGCTCTGGCATGGTCCAACCTGTTGTTTCTTTGGTTCTGGAGCTGGCAGTTTACTTGTTGCATTCTGGCTGGAGCCTTCACCGCTGGCCTTCTATGCCACTAGCCTGCTGAACTAGAACTCGGCATCCCCTCTGCTAGGCTGGTCTCCCTTTTTACCCAAGTGAGAAAGACCTTTCTGAATTCTTTCTAAGTTATCTTGGGCTGGAAAATTGTTTAGCTCTATCTCTTTCGAATTCTGTCTCTCCAGAATTCTTTTTAGAGGCTTTAACATCGTTTCAGAGGAAAACTAGGGAGAGCTCTGGCAACTTCCTGGCTTCTCTCCACCATCTGGGCTTTATTCTCCCTGACATTTGTTCAAAGAGAACTAGTAACATCACTGGGGATGTCATAAATTTTGCTTAAGTAATACAGAGTTACACAAAGTCATCAGCCTCTCTCTTCCTGAGTCATGAAGGTCCAGTGGAGGGACAAAAGTCAGGATAATTGGCAGTGGCCTGGAAGGCAGCAAATGACCTTGGTGTCTTCAGTGTTTGACCAGGTTCTCAGGACTCCACAGTACTTGCTTTCAGCCACATTCATGGACCATTGCTCCAATTCTGCCAGAGAAAGTGCTCAGTGGTGACTTGTAAAATGGATACTTTTAAAATATATTTTGACTTTAACTTAATTAATATGAAAAAAAATTCTCTTAAACATCATAATTAGAATTATAAGAAGTGTAAGAGCATGGTTTGGTACATACAGAGTTGAATCAGGAATCAGAATGTTTAGTTTATAGTCTTGATTCTGCAGTCTTACTAGCTGGGTCACTAATTTTGATTTCAATTTCCTCAACTGTAAAATGAAGATGTTGTACTTGATTATCTCTGAGATCTCTTTAAGACTGAAATGCATAGAAAACCTTTCAAAACAGACTGTAGGAAAAAGCTGGCTTTTGTCTCTTTTCAAAGATAGCAATGCTTTGGGGAGAGTTGATGCTTTGAGTCTGAAGGTGACCTGTGTATACAATACTGTAATAGAAAGACCTCTGTAGAACTAATATTATGAATCAATTTCTGAGGCATTTCTGGAAATTTCAGTGGTCTTAATCATTTGAGGAGTTGGTGAAGGAGACATAGATATAAAGATTAATCCTCTGATATGAAATTGGTGGTAAAATGGAGGACTTAGATTAAATAGTATATAATTTATCTTCTATTAAGGAAACTGTATGGAGGGAATCAGATGGATGGTAGAATCACCATTGTAATTAAGTTTTATTATTTCCTTGTATGGTTTTTTTTAAAAAAAATGGAACCTGGAATTTAATTGGCAGAGGGAACACCCAATGAGGAAATATTCTTAAGGAAAGAAAAAGAAAGGTCGGCAACTTTTCTGTAGCTTAATGCTTAGGATTATACTGAGAGGCTAAGAGATTTAAAGACAGGACTTGAAAATTTATCTTCCTTTTTCCTAGACTGGTTCTTTTTCCATTATACTGCATTGCCTCTCTCCCTTTAGAAGTAAAACTACTTAGAAAACCTTAAAAACTAAGTATGTTGCATTTATTATTAGTTTAGGCACCTAAGTACTTAGAGCTCTAGTATTGGAATCAAGAAGATCCAAGTTCAAATATAGTCTGAGATACTTACTAGTGATCTTGGGTAAGTCTAATCATTGTCAACCTTGGTTTTTTCATCTGTAAATTGAGAAGCAAAGTGATAAAGTGCAGAGAACTTATCTTTCTGAGTTCAAATCTGGTCTCAGACATGTAATAGTCTGTGACTCTGAGCTAATCACTTCACCTTGTTCAGTTTCTCCAATATCTTTGTCAAATAAATTCTAAATAGGGTCAGGAAAAGTTGGACATGACTGAAATGGCTAAATAATTATGGACAATAATACCTTCTGGGCTTGTTGTGAAGATCATGGGAGATGAGATTTGTCTGGCACGTAGTAGGAACTTAGTGCTTGCATACTTCCTTTTGTTCCAACCCCCCTTCCAATCTTTAATCCTTAAGGAAGGTTGTGCTTTCTTTCTTTCCTTCCTTCCTTCCTTCCTTCTCTTCTCTTCTCTTCTCTTCTCTTCTCTTCTCTTCTCTTCTCTTCTCTTCTCTTCTCTTCTCTTCTCTTCTCTTCTCTTCTCTTTTCTTTCTTTCTTTCTTTCTTTCTTTCTTTCTTTCTTTCTTTCTTTCTTTCTAGGCTTGGGAATCTAGGTAGAAGAGAAAATCTTATGTATGGATTGATTACTGCCTATCAATCAACCTTGGACACCCTAATAGGAAAAAATTAGAACCCAGGACTCTAAAATGTCTCTAGAACTTAAAACCTGATGACTCTAATATTAATCATCTTACTTTCTTTGTCAATAGTATTAAATATTGATAATGATCCATCTTAGTGGTGAACTAAAGATATTTCAAGATGTGCAGTTCCTTCTTAAACTAAGAGAGAGAGAGACAGAGACAGAGACAGAGACAGTGGACCAGTCAGAAAACTTGGTGCATGGAAGGTCCACTGACCTTTGAGTCATAGGACCTGAAATGGAATTCAGACTCAGATTTCCCCATATATGACTTTGAGCCAGTCCCTTAGTTTTCTCATTTATAAAATGATAGGATTGAACTAGATAACCTCTAAGATTCCTTTCAGTTTAAGATTTATGATGTTGAGTTTATTATGATTTTAATACAGTTCACAAGGTACTCCATCTCCCATCTGTTGTGTCTTTGCTTTAGCTTCTCTCATGTCTGAATTATACTACCTCATCAACCCTAACTTTAAGAAGCCCACGTTTATCTCAAGTATCAGTTCTTGCACCACTTTCTTCGATATTAAATGCTGTTGATTTCTACCATCCATTCATTCAGCTGCTACTTCCTCTCTACTGCCAAATTACCTTGTATGTACATTTAATCCTACATTATGACTTTCCCCATCATGGTTGCCAATATGTTGCAGGTTGGCATAAGAAATTAAATAGTAATTTTTTGAGAGTTTTGTGGAAGTCACAGATGACATGCAAAGGCCAGAAGATGATATAGAAATACATAAAATATATTGTATTTTATAATAGCAGCATATTTTATCTTTTAATATCATAATAACTTAGACTTCTCTGGCATGAAGGGAAAGCGAAAGCATCTTATTTGAATTTTTCAGATTTTGGGGGGCTTTGTTAACCCCCACAATGTGGAAGGGATAACTGAATTTTAATTTTAGTTCCATGTATACATGTTTCTGAATTAGAATGTAAGCTACTTGATGTCTGGGTCTGTCTCATTGTTGTCTTTTGAGGCCCAAGTGACTGCTATAAAGCAGTTATATACTAAATGCTTGATTATTCTAATTCTTTGAGAATTGGTAAATCAAGTAACTGATATAGAAAAACACCAAATTCCCTGAAGAATACTTCAAAATACTGTTTTCCAATGACTGTCTCTGTTTTTCACAGATACCTATTATACTGACAGAGGGGAAGCCTCAGGTTGGCATCTCTCTGCCATTCAGTGAATCACTAATAATCATGTCATAATTCCCATTTGATATAAGAAGGCTTCATCTTGTTTCAGTCTCAGTTCTTCTACCAATAGACCAAAAAGAAAGAGGGAACTCTGTTCCCTTGAAGCATATGCAAATGGGGACTACACATGACTCTTCCTGACTCCTGCAGTTGAGTTTATGGCCAATCTCAGACTTCAATGCTACTGAACTTGGTCAGGAGCTTGTTCCTCTCCATAGCCCACACCTCTCCCCTCCTCCCCACCATGCTTTTTTCTCTCAGCATTAATCCCTTTCCATTATCTTACTAAATATAGTATGCTTTGAATTCTTTGTTCTGTGAATGTCTATGCCAGGAAGCACTTTGCCCTATGCTCTATCTGGGGTGTATCTGCCACTCTCACATTTGAGTGTAACCTCAGCAGGCAAACATTTCTCCTGATATTTGCCAACCATGATCCTAAAGGATTCCTTTACTCTAAAACTATTTGCCACCAGACCCAGATGACAAAGAAAGTGAAACTGGTGATTTTATACAGCTTTTCCTCACTTAAATATAATCCACTTGCATGTCATGGCATTACCTCCCTGATGGTCATGTTCCTCTTTGAGAAGGAAGAATAAGCAATAACAGCTCATAGAATTGTTGATACTATCAATCAGTAATCCATCTTCTCAATCCTTCATTTAACAGAAGCTTATCATACACATTAAGATTAGGGACTTGGCTTAGGTTTTCATTGGCATCTGGAACATCTAAATGAAGAAACTCCCTTTACCAATATAGTCTGGCACCTTTTCTGTAGTTTATCTTATGTGCCCAGAGCATTAAAGGGTTAATGATGCTCTCAGGGTCACATGCTAATCACTATTTATAATGTGTGGGACTTGAACTCTGATCTTCCTGGTTCCAAGAGTGTTCTCTCTCCATATATGCCTTGCTACATCTCAAAATAAATGTGCAAATGATGTAAATTTAATAAGTTGTCAATTATGCAGGGTAATGGAGTGTGACATTGCCAAATCAGAGGTATTTGATTCTGGAATGGAAAGAAAAGTATGAACAGCTAAATATTCATATCCCATCTGAGGCAATTAGCTTCCTTCACCCAGAAAGTAATTCTGTCCCAAGGCCATAGTACACACTGATTACAAACATCCTTCTTACCTGATGCTCCTGGACCCACAATGTATCTACTATCTAAATCCTTATCATGTTCTCTTTTCTTAGTCACCTCCTTAGTCCAGGCCCTTGTTACCTCCCAAGTAAATTATTATAAAAGCTTCTTAACTTTCCCCCCACCTCAAGTCTCTTTCCCCTAGTATAGTGCTACTCAGTCAACACCTACCAAAGTGATTTTCTTGACTAGATCATTCTTTTCAGTCAATACTAGTGGCTCCCTCTTGCTTCTCAGATAAAAGTGAATCCCCTCTGTGGAGCTTTAAAGCTATTTACAACTTGTCCCCTCTCATATTTCTCCAGATAAATTGGATATTATTCTCTTTCCTATACTTTGTGATCCATCTGAACTGGTCTTGTTTCTGTTGCTCACACACACACACACATACACACACAACATTCTGTGTCCCATCTCTCTGTCTTTATACTGTACGTGTATCTATACTGTATTCTGAAGATGCAATAGCTCAAGTATTATCTTCTAGCAATTCATCCCCGAATGCCACTGTCCCCCCCCCCAAATATCTTATATTTAACTATTTCATATTTATTCTGAATGGGCTTATATGTATACTTGTCTTTACCATATATCTTTTTTTTTGCAAGGCAATGGGGTTAAGTGGCTTGCCCAAGGCCACACAGCTAGGTAATTATTAAGTGTCTGAAGCCAGATTTGAACTCAGATACTCCTGACTCCAGGGCTGGTGCTCTATCCACTGTGCCACCATATGTTATCTTGCAAATAGAAGTTGTTTCATTCTTGTCTTTTATAATATCTAGTACAGGCATTTAATAATTAGCAGGCATTTAATAAATACTTACTGATTTATCCCTTTAAAAGGATGCATCAAACATGAGGGAGAAATGGATATAGCACCAAAGCTCTTTAATTTCAACAATTAATAAGCATCTTTTATGAACAAGAGAGTCAGTTAAATGTCTCAATGGATGGAACACTGGACCTGGAATCAGTAAGACCTGAGTTTAAATCTGACACACTTACTAGCTCTGTGACTTTGATTCTGGACCAGTCACTTAATCTCTGTTTGCCTTAATCCATTGGAGAAGGAAATGACAGAACACTATAATATCTTTGCCAAGAAAACTCTATATGGGGTCAGAAAGAGTTGAATATGACCAAACAACTAAATAACAAAACAATTATGAGTTAGGCAATGTGCTAGATGGTAGAGGGTAAAAGACTAATGAAAAATAGTCCTTGACCTCAAGGACCTCACATTTTTTTAGACTATATATGCAAACAGGTAAATACAAGATTATTTGGGGAGAAATGCATGAACAATTAGGGTAGATCAAGAAAACTTTCCTAGGGGTGGCTAGATGGTGCAGTGGCACCAGCCCTGGAGTCAGGAGTACCTGAGTTCAAATCCAGTCTCAAACACTTAATAATTACCTAGCTGTGCGGCCTTGGGTAAGCCACTTAACCTCATTGACTTGCAACCCCCCCCCCAAAAAAAAACCAAACTTTCCTAAAAGAGGAAGCATCAGAGTTGAGTCTGAAGGAAACAAAGAATCATCAATCAAAATCATTAATTAAATATCTACTTGGTGTTACAAACTTTGCCAAGTGTTAGGGATATAAAGAGAAATGAAAAAATATTTTCCTCAAAGATCTTTAAAGGAGGAACAGAATAGAGTAAATATCATTACAAAATAATTTTTTTTTGGCGGTGAGTGTCTGGGAAGGTCTTATGAAATATGTGATATTTAAGTTGATTTTTGAGCTAGACCAATGATTTTCAGAGGCAGAGGTAAGGGCAGGTAATTATTCTAGACCCAAATTACACAGATTATGCAAAGGCATGCAGATAGATTAGCTAGTTCACAGAAAAGCTGTTGTAGTTTGAAGCACATATTCTGACAAACCAGGAACCATTTACATATAGAGGGTACCATGTTTAAACAATTCCATTGGAAGGGTTTAGTTGTGAAGGTCTTAGGTATATACTAACAGATACTGGGCTCTCAATGAAGATTTGTTGATGATGAGAAAAATTCCATTTATTTATAAGAAGTATCTCTAAAACATAGAATATGACTCTTACATTGAATACAAAGATGCTGATAATAAAACCAGGAAGCATCATCTCCATGGAAGAGCCTATAGCAAACAATATGGAAGAATATCTTACATGATGGGGGAAATCATATTGGGATTTAAAATTTGCCTTAGACAGTTCATAATGCAGACAATATCCTCTTTCCTGCAAGGAGGTGACTAGGTTTACATTTATATTTGCTCTGTTAGCTTAGGTACTGTGCCTGTTTATTTCTGATTAAGAAATGAATCTCCTGCCATCTGTACTGATGCCCCTGTTCTAATTAGTCTAGCTAGAAAACACTTTCAGTCCAAGGGATTAGTCCTGGGTTAATTACTGAGTTCCTAAAAACTTTTGAAGAAAAAATAAAGCCAGTAGGATCTCAAATTGAGTTCCAAAATCACAACCTGTGCTCTTACTGCCAGTTCTAATCTTCTGTCACCTCTGCCATGCCTTTGGTCCTGTAGATAATTATGTAAGTGTAGGTCTTGAAGAGACTCAGAGGATGGGAGTCACTGGAGATGGGTGAGGTTAGTCATCAAAAGCTTCTGAAGAGATGAGTTCTCAGTGTTATGAAGGGCAGGTTGTATGGACTAGGAAGGATATTTTTAGGTAGTAAGGAACTAATACAGAGGTAAAAAGGAAAGAATAAGTGAGACTTTTGTGGGAAGGACAAACAGGTTATCTTTGTTAGGGAAGAGATTTAAGTTCCAAGTGGTGATGGAGTATTCAAAATGAGGTAGAGAGTAGATTTTATGGTTGGGGAAGAAAATAGTAAAAGCCTGTGAGGCATTTAACTCAGCTCTTCTATCATACATAATTATTTGTTAGAGGTTCTGTCATGGAGTTGATGTTTCCTAGTTTTGTTATCAGCATTTCTGTATTCAGTGTAAGGGTCATAGTCTATGCTGTTGAGATACTGCTTATAAATAAATGGAACTTTTTTTTTTTATCAAAAATATGCTTTGGGATCCCAATGTCTCTAAGTCATTGGAGTATAAGGTATTGGGAATAAAAAGGTACAATGCAGACTCCTGCTCTTGATGGGTTTATCATCTGGCATGGTTTATAGGACATCTACACAAAAAACAGATAGATTCTGAGTTAAAGTGGCTCGCTCTGAATGACCTAAGGTGATTGTATCAGAAAGGAAACAAACAAGTAACCATTCCTGGAATATTGTCACCTCTAGCCTTCCCTTTCCAGGCTGGATAAATTTTTAAAAAATAAACATATGATTGGATAGGACCCTACAGATAGTTAAATATTACTGTTCTCACAACTTTTCAAGTGACAAAAGAGGAAACTGAAGGCCAGTGAAGTTGTTGTTATCCCAAAGAAAACCACGTCATCTAATGAATGACATGACTTGCACAATATTATTATTATAGTGAGAGGACATCCTTCTCACTTCCTTTTCCAGAACCATTTTCACCCCATGGCCTGATTTGATAGAAAACAGGACTTCTGGTGATTCTCTGGATGCTGTGGAAGTCCTTGGCCTTTTGGATATGGTTCTCTTCCATGTCAATGAAGCAGCAGCAACACTGGCAGAGTGTCACGATGTATAAATGTATCATGCTTATGATTAGATTAATGAGAGACAGGATAGCTATACTGTGTTGTTGTCAATTTGTCACTAGCATTGTAGGGACTTGTCTAAATTCAACATAATGTTAAAATAGCTAATAACAATTAACATTTCTATAATGATTACTATGTGCTAGTCTCTGGACATGACAAAAAAAAGCAAAAACCATGATGCCTGGCTTCAAGGAGCTCATGTGCTATTGAAGGAGACAACATTTAAAACACTGTACATAGAAGATACTTAGAATATAAATGTAAGATAATTTCAAAAGAAGAATTCACCAAATCAGTAAGTATCAGATTGAAATCCTAGTCCTCTGCCTACAGATTTAGGTTCTTTCCTCCATAATAATATAAACCTATTTTTATGGAGAGTGGTGCCAACTCCAGAGTCCTCTACTTCTTACCCATGAATCAGCAAGTATTATTTTGGGGGGGGATAATATGTGCTTAGCATGGTTGTTTATCATTTTTGCCACTTCAGTAATTCCATTCAGTTGCATCCAAAATAAATACATGACCATTTGTTGTGGGGCTCATCATCTTTGTTAAAGGTCTCAGTACTTACTTCACCTTAGCTGAAGAGAGGGAGAAGGACCAAAAAAGCAAAGCACTGCACTTGGAGAGTTCAGGTTCAAGACCCAGTTTGGTTGAACTGTGGATAAGCTTCTGAACTCTTGAGCCTCAGTTTACTCATCTTTAAATTGGGTGTCCATTTTGGTACTTCATTGGAAGCTGTAATCTCATTAGTATGGTTGCTCCCAACAGTATAACAGTATGTGGGTTAGTGAATAGGTCACTCAACTTGGAATTGGAAAGATTGAAATTACACCTTACCTCAGGTGCTTTCTAGTTATGTGATTTAGGACAAGTCACATATATTTTCTCTGCATGTTTATTTGAGAAATGAGGGAGTTGTATTCAATGATCTCCCTACGGTCTCTTCAGGTCTTAATCTGTGATCCTCCTTAATCTCTCTATATTATTTGGTGTTACTAATTTCAGTTCTGGTAAAATCCTGCATAGGAAACTGTCACTCCAATATTCTGGCCTCACTTCCTAACCCTAAAACTAGAGATTTAATAATATGAAAGGAAAGTGTTTTGAAAATCTTAAAATTCTCTTTAAAATGTGTCTTACTACTAAATTTGAAGCTTCCTTTTCTATAATCTGAGGGTAACAATATATAGGTCATCTACTTCCTGTCCAGAGGGTTGGGCAGAGGACTGAGCTTTATAATATTTAGAACAGTTTTTAAATATGATTTACCATTGTCTCTTTAAGTCAAGGTTGTAAAGAGGATCTTATATTGTTTTACTCCTCTTGAAGGCAGAAGAGCCTTGGCATCCAACTCATCTCAAGGGAATTAAAACCAGATCTTCCTTCCAAGGGTTAATGAATAAGAACAATGACTCACTTTTATGATTTAAAGATTCCTCATCTCCATTTTTGAAATGGAAAAAATGGGGGTCAGAGAGTAGTCAGTAATAAGGATAGAAAAATATAGGGGCTTAAGCCCCTGAAGGACAGTTATAAAAGAGGAAACCTAGGACTTTTCTCACAAGGTACAGATACATATTTAAGGAGGGTTTAAGGTATGGATTATGCCACATAACAAATGTTACCCCAATATGTAGAAAATGCAATATGAAGACATTTATAATAAATATGTATCAATAACTTGACAACACATCAATTTGGTGATTTAGACTCTGTTACATCTCCCAAAGTTGCCACCAGAATAAACTCCCTTGAACTCTAATGATTCTTCCTGCATTTGTCAATATAGACAAGGTTATAAGACCCCAATTATAAAGTTAGGAAGCTGTCAACAAAATCTGATTAATAACTACCATTTAATTGTTAAAGGCCTAGTAAGCTTTCTTGGTTTGTGCATTAAATTATTGCCCTGTAGAAAATTCAGACCTAAAAATAGAAAAAAAAAATTAATCTACACAAATGATTCCTTAAGGCACCAAGGCAATGACCTTAAAAGAAAATTGCAGTTGGGTACTCCCTAATTTACTATTAAATCAGTAGTTTGTTACTTGATTACACATGAATGATTTTCAGTTTTGCTTAGTACTTTGTGGAAAATAATTCATCTTATTCTTCAACTGATCAGAAACCTGTTCAACATTAATCTAAGAGAGAAACTCCCTGGTGGTTTGAGAGGGAGGGAAGTATTAAAATACCCATGCCCTAATTTTCAAAATGTGTGTTGCTACCAAATTGTATGCAAAGTCAATCAGATTTCAAATGTATTACTGATATATCTGTACAAAAATGAAAATAAACAGCAACCCAAGATTAAATCATTTGGGAGGCCAAATAATTATCTTCAAATTTATCTGTTGTGTGAATGAAGCAGTAGAGTAGGAGGAACCTAGAGTAGAATTTAGGAAAATTGAGACTCAAAAATTCATCTTGGGGGTTATCATTTTCTTTCTGAGACTTTGGATAAGTCAATGAACCACTTAGTACATTCATTTCCTCATCTATAAAATGATGGAAGCCAGCTCCCAACACTTAGCACGGTACCTGGTAAATAGTTAGTGCTTAATAAATGCTTGTTGATTGACTTGCTGGATGATCTGCAAGTATCCTTGGAGATCTAAAATTCTAAGTGTTTATTTTCCACCTTTGTGGTCTATGGAATGTATCAGAATATGGCTCCTTCTCTTCATCTTAAACCCATGCTGTCAATTTCCCATCTTAAAACAACTTTGTCTTGATCCTTCTAGACCTCCATCTTTCCTCTCCTTTATTAACCAGAATCATAGAAAGAATCATTTATTTTATTTTTTTTTAGTTTTTGCTAGGCAATGGGATTAAGTGGTTTGCCCAAGGCCACACAGCTAGGTGATTATTAAGTGTCTGAGGTCGGATTTGAACTCAGGTACTCCTGATTCCAGGGCTGGTGCTCTATCCACTGTGCCATCCTAGCTGCCCAAGAATCATTTATTCTTGATTACTTGCACATATATCACTAACTCCTCAATCTTTGCAATCTAGCTTCCATGTTCAACATTTTACTGACTCACCTGCAAGGTCACTAATTACATCTTATTGCTAAATCCCATCATCTCTCTCCCCCATTCTCCTTGACACCTTTGATGGCATTGGAATTGTCCTTTTAGATTCACTCATATTCTTTGGTTTTTGTGATAATGCATTTTGATAATTTGCCTACCACTTTGGCTATTTGTTACTATATTTTGCTGGCTCATCATGTGTCAGTCACTTAAATTTGAGTATTCTCCAAAGTTCTCCCCCTTTATGTCTAACTCTCCATCTCACTATCTATTTTTGTGTGTCTTTCTGACACATGACTATGGCTTCAGTTACCTCTGTGAAGAAGAGCTTTAGTTCCATATTCAATCAATCACTAGATACTAAGACCTTCTTTCCAGTAGACTTATATCTCTTCTCGACTGTCCTTGTGGCAACTTCAAATTTAACATGGCCAAATGAAAGCTTGTCATTTAAGCCCCAAATCCATCTAACTGTACTATTACTTGTTTCAAGATATTTGATGGATTTTTGCAGGGAAATCCAAAAAGCGCAGTTATCCTTGTTCATGTGTTTTGGAAAAATGTTCAATGTAGTCTTCATGTATATATTATTAAAAATATTCAATAATTCACCTAGGATCAAGATTATTATTAATTCTTGGAAATGATATGAAAAAAATAGGAAAGGAAAAGTCTCTTCTATAAATGCTTGAGGAGAAATGTTTCCAAATTGACTTAGGGAGAACAAATAATATGGGTGTGAATTGACCACAGTTATTTTTCATGTCATTATTTTTATAATGATTTAAATTTTTAAAGATTTTACTGTATTTTCTTTTTTCTTTTTTCTTTTTTTAAAGTGGAAAAAATATGCTTTAATCTGTATTCAGACACCATTATCTCTGCCTTTGGGATGGATAATATTCTTTATCATAAGTCTTTCAGAGCTCTTTTGGGTCACAGCATTGCTGAGAAAAGGTAGAGTTGGTCATAATTATTAAATATAAAAAATCATGTATGATTTTCTTATTTTGTAGTATGCTTATTGAAATATGCAGTTTTTAATAACTTATTTTCTATAATAATTACCTAAAATAACTCACAACCTAAAAGATCATAGATTTAGAATAATAAAGGGATCTCAAAGTCCATTTAGTCTAACAACTTATTTTATGTAAATAAAGGCCAATGCTGGTCAATCGAAGGTGAACTGATCAAAGTGATTATTCCTTCAATCTTCTCTTCCTGCTTGAATCTTGTCATATCTTACAGTAAATCTTTCAATATGGGTCCATAGAATCTTTCTGGAGACTTTTTACCAGTACATTTTGTAGGCTGTCACCTCTTTCTTTCCTGACTTTTGTTACATAATGTAAGATAGTGAGATATATTTTCCAAAGACATTGAACTTTGTCCTGAGGAATGTTTAAACGCATCTTCAGAAGAAGGATTCCAAATAAGTTAGTGAGGTCCTTTATATGGTTGTTTACAGATATCATTGTTAATTTTCCAAAACTGAACAACCCTATTACAGGTGAGGGTACCCATTCACTCACTAGAAAACAAGGGGTCAACTTTGATTCTGCTGTTTCCTTTAAGAATCTTTCCTTATTCCCTCTTGTTAGTGTCTTCCCTTTGTTAATTATTTCTGACTTATTGATATAGTTCCTATTGATATCTTTTATTGATTATATTGTCAGAATTTCACCAGTGTCTTCCTCCCGCCCTCTCTAGGGCACCATCCTAAATAACACATAATTTTTATAGGAAAGATAAGATAAAAAAGAAGAAAAGACAGCAGAACTGTTAAATACATTGAAAACATATAAAATATCTTCACATATGTGTTATATACCTATGCACCTCTGAAAAGAAGAATGGGAATTTCTCATTTCTCTTCTATGGAATCGTGCTTATTTTTTGCAGTTTTGCAACATTCACTTTTGATTATTTTTGTGACTGTTCTTTACATGTAGTCATCATGTATATTTTTTTATCTCTGCTTCATTTTATATCGGATCTTGCATATTTTTTCATGCTTTTCTGTAATTCACTGTTTCTTATAGAACTACAATATTCCTTTATGTTTTTGTATCACAGATAAAGCACTTTCCCAGTTGAAGGGGATCTTTTTTCTTTTAGATTCTTTGCTACCACTAAAATTGCTCTTATAAACATTTTGGTGTATATAGCAACTTTTTTTCTTATTAATAAACCTTTTTGTAGGAAAGCCTAATGGTAGATCTCTGGTCATAGAGTGACCCATTTTGATCATTTTATTTGAATAATCCAAATTTTTGAAATGACTACTGCTTTCCCAGATCCACCAAGGGTATGCTAGTATCTCTCCCTTCCATAACCCATACAATATTGACTATTCTCACTTTTTATGATCTTTGCTCATCTGTTGATTAGGAAGTAAAACCTCAGGGCTATTTTGGTTTTCATGTCTCTTTTTAATGGAGTACTTTTTTATTAATTCCATTATGTCTTATGCCACCAAAGCCCAGTCTTCTGATGATACTATACGTTCACAAATCATTGACTATTAGGATTTCTCAACAATTAACATTTCAGGTGAGCTGGCCTTTTGTTGAAGATATCCTCTGTGGTAAAAAGCAGTGTAGACAATATGGTTGAATAAACAAATATTCAATAAATGCTACTATATACTTTCTAACAGATTAGGTCCTGGGGATCCAAATGCAAGATAATTCTTACTCCAAAGGAACCTGCATGCTTGTGGAGGGAACAACATACATAAGGAAAAGATGGAAAGAAAGGGAATTTAATTCAAGATATAGTAAGAGTTAGTGGAATAATAGCACAATTTATTGTCTTACTCTTTACAGAAATAATGGTAATTATAATATTGGTTTCAGAAAGAAGTATGAAATGAAATTGGGTAAGATGACTCTGATGGCAAGGCTTAAGAAAAGATTACTGGATAAAATATTAAACATGATATGATTACATAAAGATAAATGAAGCAAGTTTATAATCACTTCACTAATGAGAAGAAAACTAGGTGGAGGCAAGATATGGTAGGTAGTGATCCAATCTGGATGGTACCATTCTATATGAAGAGAAGGAATGGGGTAGCAGCAAGATTAAGTGATGACAGTATGCCCAAAGGTAAATGTCATCACTGAAGTAAAGGGAATGGAAAATCTGTTATTAAGGAACACTTGAGCATACATTAGAAAATACTTAGATAAATAAGGATGTAAATCATAGAAACAACCCTGAATACTATATATAATATATATATATATATATATATATATATATATATATATATATATATATGTCCCCTTGATTCTTAACCCTGTCTTATGTGGGAAAGAATTTTTTTAATAACATGGAAATTTTCTATAAACCATATACACATGAAGTTGGAGGTGAAGTAAAATGTTCAGCAACTTGGTTTCCTGAACTCTACTTTCCATAAATCAAAGATGTTTAGTCTCTGACCCAGAAATTTGGAAAGGGAAGGATTCTTAAACTTTAATACCACCTTTTTATCATTTTGAAAATCACTTTTATTCTAACATCTTTCTCCCTACTTTTTTTTTAACATGGTAAAAAAACTAAGTTATTTCATTTATTTTAAATTGAAATAGTGTATATATATATATATATATATATATATAAATACATGACAGATATACAGATATAAATATATGCATTTAAAAATATATTTCTAAAATTATAAAAAAATTTAGGAATATAATAAAATCAGAAACATTTGGATACAAAGAACAAAAAAAGGAATTAAATATAAAATTCATAGAGAACTCTGTAACAGAGTAGTTTAAGGCCCAATAAAGGTACAAGATACATATAGTCACTTATTTCCTTCTGAAAAATTTTCTGCCTGTTTTCTATTTCTGTTTTCTGCCTATCTCATATCTTCATGAAGAGTGGAACTACTGCTTAAGGACATACAGAAAAAGTGTAGCTCGTCTATACTTCTAGTCCACTAATAATATCCTTCTTATAATTCCTAGATAGTTTTTATTCTATAAGGCATTTTTTGAGAATATGAAACATTATTATATTGGCAGAAAAGGAAAGGCTCTGGTTCCTAGTTAATATTGCCCTGATTGCTATGTAACTTTGACTGTGTCCTTGTTTTTTAGTAAATGTATATGAGATTCCCAAGCTTTAATGGATGTTTAAAAGGATGGCAAAGGATCAGAATTCATGCTCTCACCTAATTATCTTCCTACCCCGCCCAATTTTAGAATAAAAACATTGGTCTTAGTATAATGCTTTGCTCATAATGGGGAATAATTTGAATCTTAATCTTGGACAAAAGCCAAAGTTGGATGATTCAGGGTGCTAATTTTCAAAACATGCATTGGTATGGGGGGTATACATGAGTGTTTTAGGTAAAATTAAGATAAATCATTTAATTGTTTCCTTCATTAGCCTGATTATTTTTGAAAAAGAAAATCTAGAAAAATATCAGTATCTTAAACAACCTAATGACTGATGCAAATCTGCTTTTATTAGCTTTAACATGAGGTTCTTAATAACATAAATGATTAGTTTTATTATTTTAAATTCATTTCATGGAATTTATTTCTTTAAAAATGTAATTCACATGCCTCTCTAGATTAAAGCTAGTCCATGCTTAGAATGTGTTAATTCTGATTTTATTGAAAAGCCACAGATGAATAACTAGTAAATGGGTAGGTTGGATTGTAGCCCATGAATGCCTCATATGTAAATAAAGTCATTTTAGAAAATCAATAAGAAATTTTGAAAGAAACCAATGTTATACTGGAGTTCCAAATATTTATGAAGAAAGCAGTATGGCATATGCACATTTATATTCATCTGTTACCTTATATATATATATATGCATTTCTCCCCCCCCCCCCAAAAAAAATTACATAGGTAATTCCTCTGAAAGAATAAGTATCTCAGTGTCTACTTTTTAGGTCCCAAGTTCTATATTGATTCACCTTTCTATGGTCAGTGTATTTATCTATTCCTTTGATCATTGGATCCTTTACATGTATGTGAAAAGAATGTCCAATGTAGAGTCAGAGAACGGGATCTGATAGTTATTAATCTGTGTAATCTGAAGCAAATCACTTAATCTCTAAGTCTTAGTCTCCTCATCTATAAATGAGAGAATTGTGGTAGATGACCTCTAAACTCTCTTCTAAGTCTGTCATTGATCTTATGAAACAATAAGCTGTAAGATCCCACATGGAGACCCTTATTTGGGGCAGGAGCATTTTTACAAGATCAAAGTTTATTGTTGCTTGCAGTTACATTTGTGTCCCTGAAAATGGAGGTTTCTTATCCTCAGAATTCTTGTTTCAGAATAAAACTTGTAACTCTCTATAGGCTTTTGATATCGATTAGCAAGTCACAAACTTTCTAGGCCATTTCTTCAGCTGTAAAATAGGGAGAATAATACTTATACTATCTGCCCCACAGGGGCATCTATTCCTTTGAAGGAATATACCAAAAAAGAGTTGTTAAAAAAAGGATTACTAAAAATACAACCAAAGATAAATGCGTTTAATTTTAGGATAATTATCAAATTGCCACACCAGGGCAATGTCAGTAAACATTTATGAAGAATTATATGTGTTAATCACTTTGTATATATTCATAATGTACCTGGATTTCAACAAATCATTTGACAGTTTTTGAGAACAAAAGATAGAGATGTGGGCTAGATGAAAGTATAGTTAAATAAATTCATATATGATTGAATGAGTGACATCAATCTGTAGGTATGTCCATAATGGACATATATAAGAGTGCTACAGGTCCTATTCTTTTGGATTCAGCATTATGTATAATTTTTTTAGATTCTTTAATGACAGCATGAAAATATTTCAATGACATAAAACTTATAGGCTGAATATTTAGGATAACAATAATATCTCACTTTCACATAGCATTTAAAGGTTTGCAAATTTTTTTCACAACTATTCTAGGAACTAAGTAGTGTAAGAAGTATCATATCTAGTATATAGATGAAAAATGGAAGCTTGGAGAAGTTAAGCAAATTGCTAGGGTTACAGTAGTGGTCATGGTAGTGCCATTGCGAGTGTAGTACTCTTGATTAAAAGTCCAGTACCATTACCACTCACTCACTGTCTGAAGTGAGTGCATCATATAGCTTTTATATGGTTTAACTAAGGCTTATACACATGTCTGATGATTCCAAGTTTAAACCATGCTGTCTCCCTCTGTAATGTTCTAAGCTAAACCTTTTTGATCATCCTCAGCATCTAGCACAATATTTAGCACATGGTAGGTGCTTAACAAATATATTCTGAATGAATTTTCTAGGATTTTAACTGAAAAGGAAGAAGAGAGGATCACAGCTAGAAGGAATGGTTGGATCTAAGGAGGACTCTTAAGAATGAGAGAGACTGACATATTTGCAAATAGGAAGGAAAAACACAGTGAGTAGGTAGAAATCAAATCTAAATGAGAAAGGGGAGATTATTGGAATAGTAATTTACTGGAGGAGATAGGTGGATAGAATAAACGGTTCCTCTTGGAAAGGAAAATGGTGATCTCATCAACAGAGACTGACATAGGAAAGATGAAGCTGATGTCAAGTGCTTATAAGAAACAGAGAAGGGTAGAATAGGAGCTTATAATGAAGGGTCTCCTTACCCAGTAAAGTATGAAATGAAGTCCTCAGTTGTTAGAGTTGCTGGAAATTTCTGAAGATAAGAGAATTTTAGTAACAACCTCTATGCAGAATGGGGATAGGATTGTTCTATAGCATGGAAGACTCAGTTGAAATTAGAGAATGTGAATTTGCTGTGGACTAAATTGTCATTTTCTCTAGTTTCTTTAGGAGTGAAAGATGTGGGGGAAAAAATCTAACTTTGGTATTTTTTTTTTTAGATTTTTGCAAGGCAAATGGGGTTACGTGGCTTGCCCAAGGCCACACAGCTAGGTAATTATTAAATGTCTGTAACTTTGATATTTTGGAAGAATATGAGCATTTCCTTTCAAGAAAAGAATAAAAGTGCCTCAGAAGTTGAGAAAAGCAAAAAGTTGATTATCCAAATTGTGGAAATTGAGAAGAAAGGAAAGGGAATTCAGAAAAGTTATGATGATCTAGGGGAATATATGGAGGGAATGAATATATTGGAGGGTCCTGGTGAAGATAAAGATGTATTCAGGTAGAAGAAACAGTAAGAGATAAAGAATTTTAGAACTCTTGATCATGACAGTGGAATGATTATAGGGGACAACATGTTCAAAGATCTAATTCTACATGAGTATAGTTATGATGGAGTGGAGCAGGCTGAGGAACTGGGGAATTTGGGTATTTGTGTGAAATATCAATACATATGCTGAAGTTCCCTATTGTAAAGGGGTAGGATATGGTAGAGAAGGGAACTATGAACTAGCCATTGAACAACAGGTGATAATTTTGATAAACTGCAAAGGAGAAGAATGATGGGAGAGCATAGAAATCATAATAGTAGGTAAGGAATATTCTGACTGTACTCCAGCATCAATATGTCTAGAATTAAAGAGTAGATACTATCTGAAATCATGGTTATGAATGCAAGGTCTTTGAGTGGGAAGGCCATTTTTTGAGTATTAGTAGATGGAAGAGTAGCATAATTGTCAAAAATCTAAAACAAAGCCCACATTAATTGAAATGTTCAGAATAAAAAAAGGATTTATTTTCACTAAGCTCTCCCCCTGATCAGAATACATTTGAAGTTGTTTTTTTTTTTTTTTTTTTAGTTTGGGGCACCATGTTAAGGAGGATAACAACAAACTAGAGAGGGCCCAGAAAATAGTAACCATGATGGAAAAGGAATATGAAATTATGTCATATAAGGAATCGTTGAGGGCCATGGGTATATGTAGCTTGGAGAAAAGAAGACAAAGGTGATACTTGCTTATCATCATCAAGTACTTGAGAGATTATCATATAGGAAGAAAGGGATTAGACTTGATTTATTTGGATTTAGAAAGTAGGAACATGGGTGGAAATAAGGAAATAGGTATAGGCCTATGGAAGGAGATTATTTCCTAATAATTAAAGGAACCTCAAAGTAGAAAGAACCACCACTGGGTTTAGCAAATTCCTTGTTACTTATGATATTCCAGTGGAGGTTAAATGATCACATTTCAGAGATGTTAAAGTTAAAGAGAGGACAAGGTCTTTGAAATCTCTTCAAGCAATGAGGTTTTTATTAATAAAATGTTTCGATTGAAAGCTCAACACCAGAGATGAAAGGTTAAACTAGTGGTGAAAAATTTGATTGTAAATGAATCTTTGCATTAACACATTAACTAAAAAATTACAAATTATCTTTCTGTTGTGGATATTTTTATTTTGACAAATATTTCCCCATTACAATTTTAATTTGAATCACCAGCTCTCTGGGCTTATAACCAGAGGAGCTTAAGTTTGACACTCCTGGTATAAACCATAAAATTGTATGAGTCTATGAGGGCTAAAATAAAGAGTATACATTTCATAACTGAATATTAGTGAAGATACAAGGTTTGAATTTGGAAGGAGCAAGAGAAGTCAGTGAGGAAGGTGAACAAATTCTTATTGTATGAAGAGGAAAACCAAGAGAGTATCAATCAGGATTCCTCACCTCATCAAAATCTGGGTGGCAAACTTTATACTATTATTAGAATGAGAAAAGAGCAATGAGAGAGTAGGGTGATAGCTGCTCAGAAACCTTTCTCATAAATTTCATCAATTTGAAACTCAGGATAATTTCTTCCTTGATTATCTTCTCCAACCTACCAGACTTAGTTGATAGGCAGCATGGTGTTGTCAAAAGAATACTGAACTCAGAGGAGTCTTGGGTTCAAATACTGTTGAATTCTATGATCCAACATAAGATCGTAGGTTTAGAGGTGAAAGGGGTCTCTGAGGTTACTTTTTTTCTCATTTAACAGTTAAGGAAACTGAGGTCTAGAAAATAACTAGCCAAGTAGAAGAGTAAGAATTTAAATTTATCACATTAACTCATTGGATTGTACATTTAGAGTTGACTTTAGATGTCATCTAGTAAAACACTGTCATTTTCCTAATGAGATAATTGGGGTCCCTCACCATTCAAGGTGATGAAATCAATAATTGGCAAAGCTGGGACTCTTTGACTGTTTCAAGATAAGATATTCTTTCTGATATAGCGATAGGGTTCTTTCTTCCTCCTTCTTCCTTACCATTCTAGTTATGTGAGAATTTCATTAACCAAAGATTTTATGATGAATTTGATTAAAAGAGTGCTTTAGTGACTTAGAATCACAATTATAGAGATAACTTTATCAAATCCCTTCATTTTACACATAAGAGAACAGACTTACATTGTCACTCATGTATTAGTTCTATGACTTGAGTCAAATCATTTAACCTTTCTTACTTTCATTTCCTAATTTAACATTAATACAATATATGTGACAGCTACCTCATAATCGGGATGTTGTGAGCATCCAGTGAGATGGAATTAAATTATTAATAATATATAACTTTATTAATAATTAATGATATTTATTAATTATTGTCATTTAAATAAAGTGCTTTACCATCCTTAAAAATGCAAGAGATATGAGATTTATTTCAGGGGTGATTTACTAGGGGCACTAGTAAAACAGAACAGATCTCATGGGAAAGAGGTTATCCAAAATAAATGATTAAGGAAGATAGAGACTATAGGAGACAGTAATCAGGAGGGAATTGCATTCCAGGCTTGTGAAAAAGGACAATGTAAAAGACTAGGAGAGGAGAGATGATGTACAATTTTGAAGAACAGTGTCATAAGTGAAAGGTCAGTTTATGTATGTGATATATAATGAGATTGGAAATGAAGGACAGGACCAGGGTGTGAAGAACTCTATATGCTGAGCATAGTAGTTTACACTTAATTCCTGAGGTTAAATAGTCAGGCAATGAAGCCGAATGAGTAGGGAAGTGACATGGTGAGACATACTTTGGGAAAACTGCTTTTGGTGGCTGTGTGTAGGATGGATTGAAGAGGAGAGATATTAGAGACAGGGAGATCAATTAGGAGGCTATGGCAGCACTCCGGGAGATAGATGATATAAGCCTGAGCAGGGATGATGACTTGTAAGTGAAGAGGAGACAGAAACAAGAAACCCAGATACTTAGTAGATAATGGGACCCTGGCTAAGTGACTTAACCACCTTCCAGGGTAGTTGTAAGAATTAAATGATATAATATTGTGAAGTGCTTAACACATTCTCTAGCACATTCTCAGTATTTAATAAATGCTTGTACCCTTTTCTTCTCCCTTCCCCTTCATTTTGAAGAATTATATGAAAGTCAGCTAAATAATTATTACTTTTATGTAATTTTTTAAATTTCCTTTCACTCTCCTTTATTTCAATTCTGCTTCTACTCTTCTTTCTTTCACCTTTGCTTCATTTTTGATTATCTGCTTGGTTTCTCCATGTTTTTATCTGTTCCTTGTCCTTGTCTGTAAAGAGTTCTTAGTTGCTCCTGCATTTCTGTCATTTCCTACATTGGTTCACCAGAGTGGTCAAACTCAAGATGCTGCAAAACTCCCAAGTGAATATTAAACCAGATTAAGATGTAGTTTGGAAGTGTTTTATAAAGTAAATAAAAGAACAGTGCAACATAGATTATATTAATTTGTTATTTTTCTAAGACAAATTCTATTTGAGTTTGACATCACTGTTCACCAACAAGTACAAGATGACCTTGTGGTTGCAGAACTTTTATTTTTCCTTTTAAAAATTTCTTTTGAGTGCATTTGCTGGTGAATCAGTAATTTTGCATTTTCTTAACAAACCAACCAATTCCAGATCTTTATTGAAATTTTGTTCCTGGTCACTGTCCTCATAATCATAATTGATTAAGAGCTGGAAGAGACCTTAGAAATCACCTAGTGAAACTATCATTTCACTGATGAGAAAGTCAAGGGAGGTCCAAGATGACTTGCTCAAAGATCCAACAGATAATAGGGGTCAGAAGTCTCAAGTCCTCAGACTCTATCTAAATCTATGTTCTTTTCACTATACTACCCATAGGGTATTTTTCTTCCATATGAAACTTCTGTTCTCATATGAATTATCTGAAAATTCCATTACCCAAGGATTCACTTTATGATGGCATTTGAAGTTTAGTACCCTAGGATCATAGAATTAGAACTGGAAGAGATATTAAAGGTTATAAATTTTACCCATGTAGTTTTCTAAATAAGGAAAGAGATCATCAAAGAAGGCACAGTGCTCTAGGAGCAAAACAGAATTGCAGAAGCTTAAAAGAAATGTGAGATGTGCTGATTAGAGACATCTTCACCCCAAATGTTCATATGGACTATTTGTGAACACGCTATGGTAGAGTTTTCTGAGCTTGTATTGATCTGATTAGCCACTGTTGGACAGACACTGTAACTTGATTCCAACATTTTTCAACATGTCATTTTTGATCCTCTCTGAGAATGAAGGACAATTAACCAACTAAGGAAACAGATGCCTTGAGAGTTTGTGAATTCTCAAAATTATAGATAAGTGACAAAGCTGGGCTTTAAATTCAGGTCTTCTACCTTCAAATTGAGTGCTCTTTGTGTTTTCAAGAATATTTTCCATGGGGCCAGCTTGGTGATGCAGTAGATAGAACGGAACTCAGGAGTACCTGAGTTGTCTAGCTGTGTGAACTTGGGCAAGTCACTTAACCTCATTGCCTTAAATAAATAAATATTTTAAAAAGAATACTTTCCAAATATTTTAGAAAATGTCAATACTTTATATTTTTATAGTTCTTAAAAATTTCAAAGCATTTTCTTATATTTCATCTGATATTTATAATTATCAATGTGAGATGATGATGAAGCTTTTTTGTTTAATCCCTATGGTAGAATTAATCAAAGTTGATGCTCTCAGGGAAATAACATCTAACCACATGATTAAGCAGAAGAGCAGTCAAGATTAGAATTAAATTGCCACACTGGTTTGAGATAAGAAAGATATTACAGACTGAAGGAAAGTTGGGGAACAGGAGATGAGAATCAGATTGCCCCAAGTCAAGTTAATAAGAGAAAATTCCTGATTGAGTGACACAGAACAAAACAGATTGAGGCTAAAAAGGAAGTTCATTAATAGGGAAAAAAACCCTCTCATGGTACCTTTTTGCTGTCCCTGAAGTTTCAGGTTAACCCTCTACCTCCTCAACAGTCTTGACAGAAAATTTATGTATGATAAGGGACATAAATAGCAATTATTTATTAAATTCACTAAACCAAATCCTAATTAAGCAGAAGTAAATTATGATTTGAATCTTCATTAGCTTTTTTAACATAGGTTTCTCACATAGCAGCATTGGCAACAGTTGGCATTAAATGATTCTTTTGTACTCAAAATCATTTAATGTTTCTTTAAAATAAATACTTTTTGCCTCATGACCTGCAAAGTTCAGAAAGCTAGTAGCTCCAAATGCATAGGTGACTAGATGGAAATAAAATCTATAACTTCACAATCTTGTGTTTGACTTAAGCCCCATCTCCTGCTGGCCCACAGATCTCAATCTGCTGCATAATTCTAGGAAAACTAAAAGAATGAGCAAAGTATTCTGTTAAAATTCATATGCGACAACTGGATACAATTAAGTTTGATAAGTATTTATTAAGTGATTATGTGCCAAGTCTACCAAACGATGGGGATTCAAAGACAAAAAAACATCATAGTCCCTACTATGGAGGAGTTTATATTCTACTATAATTGTGCACTGGATTTTTTTTAACTTGACTTTTATAAGGAAGGGCTATGCTAATTTGGTTGGGTTAATACTTTTTGGTAAATGTAAAACTACAGATTGTATATTTTTAAGGGAGAATCTATCAGATTGAGAACATTTAAGTTGGCATATTATATATATGTACATATCATTACTTATGTAATAATGGATTTATTATATATATATATATATATATCATTTTATACACACATATTTATAGGACAGAACTAGAGCTATTTTTCCTAGATTAAGGATTTACCTTCTCTGTAATTTGCAGTTTTAGAAGACTATCTGGAACCCAGAAGTATTAAGGAATTACCCAGTGTCATAAAGTCATTATGTGTCAGGGTAAGATTTGAATCCAGAATCCATGTCTTTTGACTCCAGGGTCAGCTCTCCATCCAACAATCTGATTCTTATCTCCTGTTCTCCACCTTTCCTTCAGTCTGTAATATCTTTCTTATCTCAACAGTAACAACTAGCATCACCATAGTGCCCACCAGGCAGTGTACTAATTTTTTCAGAAATAGTATCTCAGGTTCTATTCACAACAATCCTGGGAGGTAAGAACTTTCCTTACTTTATTACTATCTCCATTTTACTGTTCAGAAAACTTGGGCAAACCAAGATTAACTGACTTTATCAAGGTCAAATAGCTAGTATTTGAGGCCAGATTTGAATTCAAGTCTTTTTGATCCCAGAGCTCTACTCACTGGGTCTCCCATAATCTTTTATAGGATTATAAATATAGGACTGGAAGAATCTTAATTCATTTTCCAGTCTAACTTTATTCTATGGAGAGACAAACCAAGGTCCAAAGAGTAGTCATACACACACACACACACACACACACACACACACACACACACACACACGGACGCGTGGGCTCTATCAGTAGTCATTTTACCTGCATACCATTTCTAAGTTCTAAGGCTATAAAATTTCATTATATTTATATAATATTATTTATATAACTGAGGAAAATCTCTGGGCAGAGAAAAGAAGAAAAGACGATAGTGGGAAAGATGTGTAGTATGAAAAGAACATCACCTTACTTTCACCAGATTTCACATCTTTTAACCCCACTTTCATATCTTTTAACCCATTCCAAATCTACCTAATTGGACTGCAGATATCTTTCTGTCCTTTCTTAAAAATATGAGGAAAGATTTTGTTAAATGTCTCAAGTCACCTAGCCCTTCTTAAGACAAAAAAATAAAATCCTGTATATCTAACTCATCAGAAATGTTGGGTTCAGTGTGCCAACATGTTATATCTCCATAATCTATAATTATTTTCATATTGTTGAAAAAGATGTAAATTAAAGCTACCATGGACTGGTTTTTGGTCTGTATATGCTGCTTCTTAGTGAATTCCCCATTCCTTTTATGAACATTTAATGATAGATTCTAGAATTTTACCATATTTGTAATAAAGTATTATACATGTTATAGTTATTATTGAGGGACTTAGCTTTCAGTTTGTGTCTCAATTAGAATATAAACTGACCCATTTCCAAGGGTGTTCAGTTGACAAATCTATAGACAGCCAACCTTCAGCCATTAGCAACAAAAATTTAAATTTATATGGTGATTTACAGCTTCCAAAACATTTGCTTTTGTGTATCCCTTATAAATTCTTAATGTCCTCCAATCAAAATGCATGCTGAAATATATTAAGAAATTGGGAGATTAAGTTATTTAATTAAACACATACCTCAATAACAGAATTTGGGAGTTTCTTCTTGTATTTTTCTTGACAAGTTTGAGGGATAACAATTATAGACCTAGTTTTACTTTAGTCAGATTGGAGCAGTGGAAAGAGCAATGAATTTGGAATCCTAGACTCCTGAGCCTGAATCTAGGCTCTTCTTCTTCTTCTTCCTCCTCCTCCTCCTCCTCCTCCTCCTCCTCCTCCTCCTCCTTCTTCTTCTTCTGTGACTTTGAGCAGACTACACAACTTCTCTGCACATCTCTTCCATTATCTGTAAAAATAAAAGCTTTGGATGAGATTTTTGTCCTTTTCTATTCTAGATTTATGTTCCAACTTGATAGTTGTATGATTTTGGACAAGTCATAACCGATATAGCTTATATAGGATCTCTTGAGTTCCTTCTGAATTTAAATTTTAGAAACCAGTCCCAAGGAAATGAGAGTGATAGTTTAGGGACATATATATGTACCTAGACTAGGCAATGTGTAAAAGTATATATGTATAGGTGTATGTGTGTATATACATATACACACACATACACACACATATATATAAACACACATACACTTGGTCCTAGATAGCCATGAAACCTAAAATAGCTCTGCATTTTTAGTAGTCATTCAGGAAATGTGGAAAATGAAAATATGAATTTTCATATTAGACTAAAGGTATTAGAATTCTCATTGGACATTTGAAATTCTGTAATGACCCCCACACTAACAATGGATGGGAAAACTCACATTCATATTTCATTTACAGATTGCTTTTTATACATTGTCTCATTTAAGCTTTCAATAACCTTGTAAGGGGTTATAAGCGTTATTATGCTAATTATCTATATTGACTTAAAATTACTTTTACAGATGAGCAAAGGAGGCTTGAAGCTACTGTGTTTTTACTGTGTCTTGCCCAAGGTGATACAGGTAGTAAGAATCTACGTGTCATAACAATTTAAACATTTTGGGCTTGGTATTTTTTGTCTTTTAGTTTTATTGTTGCCTTTTTTAAAATATAATAATTTGTAGGTATCTCTCTCTCTCTCTCTCTCTCTCTCTCTGAGGGCAGTAAAGTGAAGTAGTGGATAAAACACCAGATCTAGAGTCAGAAGTTCAAATCTTGCTTTAGAAACTTATTAGCTCTCTATCCCTGGGCAAGTCTCTTAACTCTACCTCAGTTTCTTCATCTCTAAAATGATCTAGAGTAGGAAAGGCAAATCACTTGCCAACAAAACCCAAATAAAATCACAAAGAGCTGAATAACAACAATAACCTTCTCTCTGATGACCTTTTTCCTGTTGTGCTTCTTTATTTTATTTTATTTATTTTTTGCTTTTTTGCTTTGCCATTGCTCATTCTTTCCATTACAAAAGAAACACCTATTAGTCCTTATCTCTAACTTAATTCCTTATTTTGGCTAAAGGGTCAGGTCAGGGTATAACTGCTGGCTACTTGTGTTGGTTCTGCCTAAGAGAAATCAAGCATGGGTGGAAATAAAACAAAAATTTATTTAAATGTTTGCAAGACATAGGAAGGGTTAAGGAGAGAGAGAGAGAGAGAGAGAGAGAGAGAGAGAGAGAGAGAGAGAGAGAGAGAGAGAGAGAGAGAGAGAGAGAAGAACAGCTATAGCTATGCGGCATTGACTGGGCCATGGTCAGAAGACTTTGGCCTTGAGCCAGGGTCCAACCAAGGTTTTAGGTCTTGCCTCTCATCCAGAGGGCAAAAGGTGAACTCCCTTTCCCTATACAGATCCAGGAATTCCATAGAGGGTAAAGCCTAAGGACATCAGTATACAAATCAAGAATGAAGGAGGGGGGTCTCCACCCAAGAAGTTCTTAAGATTGCAATTGTTTCTGTTACAATCATAGTTCTCTACTTCAAGTCATTTTACATCTCAAGAGTCAATTTACATCTCCACCCAAATTTTTTCTGTTACCTTAACAATTCTCTTCATCTTTCCCCTGCATTAAGGGGAACTCCATTCCATATTAGTCAAGGGAAAATATGTTTGTGTGAAGTGGAATTAAGTGTGAATGGGAGAGGTGTGTTTCTTTTCAAAGCTTCTGAGCATTCCTTTCCCACCTCTCAACCAAAGCAACAAGCTTCTTTTCCATCTTGTTCTGAAGATTCCTATCTTCCAAACCTTCACAACCAAGGTGAATTCCTCCTTAATCTTTATCTCACACTTTGATTACTTGCCTTCTTTTCTAAGCAAACTATAGTGAACTTGTATCCTTTTCTTCTTGAATTCTATGTATTCTTCCTTCAGTCATTGATCTTTTTTATGAAAATTTTGAATTTTTTAATTTCATGAAAATTTTGAACTTTTCCAAGACAGAACTGTTCTATTTTTTCAAACAGGAAAGGACATATAGCTTACCCTCCATGATGTCTGATCTTCTTAAGAGCTTGATCTTAAATTATTTGCATTATTTGCCAGTAAGACCCAATCAGAAGAGTTTGAACAGCCTGGCTCCCTCTAAGGGAAGCTCAGATAGGGAAACTATTAGGGTTGGATTGTTTTGATGAAAATCAATCTTGGATAGAGTTACTAAAATTCTGACCTCTGCAATTCTTCCTCAAACCCTCTTGAAATAAAGTAATCTAAAGCCTATTTGACCATTTAAAAATAGAATTGCTTATCTAAAAATGGAAAGAAACCTCAAAGCTCAGGAAACTTAAATGACTTGCCTGAATTTGTATAGCTAATAAATGTCTGACATGGAATTTGAACCCAGGTCCTCCAGACTCCAACTCCAGTAACTTCGCCATTACATTATACTGTCTTTTGACAATATACTTAGTTAATGCAAACCTGTTATTATACATGTAATTTAAGAAAATAGATAACCAGAGCATGAAATAGCAAATGATTGAAAATAATAGAAGAAAGGTTACAATTACATATTACCTGGGTCCAGTAGAATGTAAACTCCTGGAGACAAGGGCCATAATATGAATTTTACATTTGTTGTTTTGAATTTAGTGAAATAATAACCTTCATGACTCATGCTTTATTTGTCTTTGTATGTTCTTCTGTACAAAAGCAACAGACCCTTTTTACATGATATAAGATGTTTAAAAAGGATTTTGACTCAGAATTTGAAATTTTGGAAAAGAAAATTTGAGAAAGTCTTAATATTAATAAGCACAATTATGATAAAGAATAGCAAGATAAAAAGACAATATCATATTAGATTAGCAGTAGCCATTTGTATCACATCTAGAACAGTGATTTCCATTTATTAGTGTTCTATTCATATCTATTAGCAGTATTCTGATATACAGTCTGATTTAGGAGAATGGTTAAATAATTTTATTAATAATTGTAAAATAATTACTTTATAAAAATTATTGGATACTGGATTATTGCCAACCAGTTGTTGAATTTATTTTAACTTTTTAAAATAAATTTATTGAATTGTCACTCTTTTTAAAAAAATTTTAAAAATTCATACTAGTCTAGACAAAGTATTATGGATACCTCAGTTGATTCTGTACTCAATTCAACAATCATTCAGTACCTACCATGTGCTAAGAATTTTGTAAGATAATAGGGATGAAAGGCCAGAAATGATCCCTGCCCTCAAGGGACTCACATGTTACTGGGGGGGAAAATATGAACAGAAATGTATAAGTACAAAAATATATGTAGATTCATATAAAAGTAGAGAGGGCTTTCATATTATGTAGCTTAAGCAAAGCCTTGTAATATATATAAAATGCTTAGGCTTAATCTGGATTCTAGGGATCCTAATTATTAAGAGTAGAATGAATTTTTACTTTTAATATACATTTTAACAAAATTCCTTCCCTTTTAGACACTACATCAAGCCATGGAAAGAAGAGAAACAATAATGTGGCTTTCCATCATAATTGAATATCATCCATGAATGAAATTTGTTCTTCTTCATCTAAGGACAAGTGCTTGACATCTCAACTATCTTCAAGTGATTAATAAAACACAGTAATGCTTAGGTTGGAGTTTCAAATTTCCATCTGGGGATATCATTCAGTTTTTTCAAACAGGAGGGGACATATAGATTACCCTCCATGGTGTCTGATTTTTTTAAGAGCCTGATCTTAAATTATTTGCAAAAGCTTTGTAAAGGAATGTTTACAAAGAAATTGGGAAATACTACAAAAAAGAAAGAAAATTGCTCCAGCAAAAAAGAGCAAGACGCTCTTTTGTCTGGCCAGACCAAACCACCTAAATTTTCTAGCACTTTAAAAAGTACCGTAAAAAAAATTGCCAAGTGTTCGTCTGCTCGCAACTTGTCCACCGAGGACAACGAAGTCAATAGAGAATATTCCCTCTCTCCTACATTCAGTTATCGTGTCGCGATTGCTAATGGACTGCAAAAGAATATTCTTGTGACCAACACCAGTAATGAGGATCTGGTTCAAGAGCTGTCATCTATTGAGAGCTCCTACTCAGAATCATTAAGTGAGATCAAGGGCAGCACTGAGCTCAAGGAGCACTCCTCACACACGATGCCAGTAAGACGCAATCGGAAGAGTTTGAGCAGCCTGGCTCCCTCTGAGGGAAGCTCAGATGGGGAGCGCACATTACACAGCCTGAAACTAGGAGCCTTACGCAAATTGAGAAAATGGAAGAAGAGCCAAGAATTCGTCTCCTCTGATTCAGAGTTGAGCACAATGAAAAAAACCTGGGGCCTCCGAAGCAAATCATTAGACAGAACTGTTCGTCCTCAGAAAACAAACACCCTGGAACCTGGGTTTAGTTCATCAGGCTGCATTAGTCAAACCCATGATGTTATGGAAATGATATTTAAGGAACTTCAGGGAATAAGCCAGATTGAAACAGAACTTTCTGAATTAAGAGGCCATGTCAATGCTCTCAAACACTCCATTGATGAAATCTCTAGCAGTGTAGAGGTTGTACAAAGTGAAATAGAACAACTTCGTACTGGCTTTGTCCAATCCAGAAGGGAAACTAGAGACATTCATGATTATATTAAACAAATAAGTCATACTGGGAGCAAAGCAAGTCTAAGATTTTTAAATGTGCCTGAAGAAAGATTTGAATATGTTGAAAATGTTGTATACCGGATTCTCATAGATAAAATGGGGTTTTCAGATGCACCCCATGCTATAAAAATTGAATTTGCTCAAAGAATAGGGCAGCAAAGAGATTGCCCAAATGCAAAGCCTCGTCCCATACTAGTATACTTTGAAACACCTCAACAGAGAGATTTCATATTGAAAAAGTCCTATAAACTTAAAGGAACAGGCATTGGGGTGTCTACAGATATTCTAACTCATGACATCAGAGAAAAAAAAGATAGAGGAATGCCAACTTCCCAAACCTATGAGAGTATGGACATGAAGCTCTCTACTCTTGAGCCCAAAATCAAAAGGAGCAGTTGGCAGTCACCAGATGATAGTGATAAAGATCTAGATTCTGACCTCAATAAAAACAGTTATGCTATGATAACCAAGTCAGAATTTCAAACCAAAGCAAGTGGTCCAAAGTCAAATGCAAAGTCTCATAATGTTAAGAGTAAGAATAAAACTGCTGATAGCAGCAAATTTTCAAATAAATCAGTTTATGATGAACAAGCTCCAACGTTCCCTGAATCTGATAACTTGGAGAAGGAATCCAAGACCTATTATGCTGACATGGCTCCTCTCTGGCACTCACAAAGTGATTTTCTCACACCCAAACTGAGCCGTTCTGAATCTGATTTTTCCAAACTATGTCAATCTTATTCAGAGGATTTTTCAGAGAATCAGTTTTTTACCAGGACAAATGGAAGTTCTCTTTTATCTTCTTCAGACAGAGAACTTTGGCAGAGGAGACAGGATGGTACATCCAATTGGTATAGCAGCTCCCAGGACCAGAACTTAAATAGAAGTATTCAAAATAACCAGGGTCCCAGTGAAATAGAGAACACTGAAACAGTAGACAGTGGTGTCAGTAATGGAGTAGTATGTATATCAGGAGATAGAAGCAATTATAGTGATTCACAGCTTTCTTTGCGAGATGATCTGTCACCATGGAAAGACTGGAATCAGTCAGAACAAGGGGCAGATTTGGGTCTTGATTCATCTACACAGGAAGGTTTTGACTACGACACCAACAGCCTGTCAGACCCACAACTGGATGGTGACAATAAAGATCTGGATGATCTAGGAAAGTGCCATAGTGATCTTCCAGATGACTCAGAGAGTTATGATTTTACCTTAGATGACAATTCTTCCCCATGCCCAGGGTTGGATAATGAAACACAAGGCCAATGGGTTGGCCCATATGATGCTTATCAGGAATCTAATTCTAATGAACTTTACCAAAATCAAAATCAATTGCCAATGCTATATCGGAGTCAGAGTGAGTTGCCAAGTGATGCCTCAGAGGATGCTGCACCCAAATCTTGGCATAGCAGATTGAGCATAGACCTTTCTGATAAGACATTTAGCTTTCCAAAGTTCGGGTCTACCCTTCAGCGAGCTAAATCAGCTTTGGAAGTTGTGTGGAACAAAAGCACTCAGAGCCTAAGTGGATATGAGGACAGTGGGTCATCCTTAATGGGGCGATTTAGAACATTGTCCCAGTCTACTGCAAATGAATCAAGTACTACCCTTGATTCTGATGTCTACACTGAACCATATTACTACAAAGCAGAGGATGAGGAAGACTACAGTGAACCTGGAGCTGAACATGAAACAGATTATGTAGAAGTAATGGAGCAAGTTCTTGCTAAATTAGAGAATAGAACTAGCATTCCTGAAATGGATGATAATGTCCAGGAATATGAACACCCTTCATATGAAACACCTTATGAAACACCACAAGATGAGGGGTATGATGGGCAGGTGGATGACTTGATGAGTGAAGAGGGATTAGAACCTTTAAATGGAACAGTAACTGAAATGGAAGTAAGGGAAGATGAAAACCAGAATGTCCCTGAAAAGCCTCCGGAAGTACCAAAACCCAAGAGGATTCGTCCCTCCTTTAAAGAAGCCGCCTTAAGAGCATACAGGAAGCAAATGGCAGAACTGGAGGAGAAGATTCTAGCTGGAGGTACTCAAATTTAAATGTTACATTATAAATGTAATGTTTCTATAATGTTAAATGGTGTTTTGTTATAGGTATATTCTATATTTGGGGGAGAAATAATTTACCTTTGTTATATAGACCTGCTTTATCCAGATAGAATGACAGTTTATTCATGCTGTCCCCCTCTAAAAGTGGGGGTGTGTATTAAAATTGAACCCTAAAAACTTGAGATTAAAAAGTTAAAACCATAGAACACTTTAAATATAGACTGTAAGTTAAAATCAACATTTAGCTACATGATGTGGGAGAAAGATGTTTACTTCCGACATAAAGAAATCAATGAAATTATAGATATCATTCCCTTGCTCCATGATGTATCTCTAAAGTATATTCTTTGGCTGTTCTCATCAAGCTAGAAAGAAGAGAGGGACTTATACCTAATCAATAGCCTAGTTGAAGGCAACATAGATTTAGAATGGAAGAAAATCCCTCAAATAGCAGAAAATTCTCAATCTATTATACACATTTATATATATATATATATATACATACATATATATATATATATATATATATATATATATATGTATATTAGGTGTGGCATTAGCAAAAGAATCGAAGGGAAGGGAAAGGAGTAAGCATTAGATTCAACCTGCTATAGTTCAGGTAATGTGCTAAGCATTAAGGAGTCTTCCATCTTCTGGAGCAGGTCATTGCCTTGACTTTGTAATGGTGTCTTTAAGTATTCTGTTCAAGGAGGCAATTTGATTTATTTTATCTTTTTGTGTGGGAAAAGTTGTCATTTTAATCTATTTTAATTAAGTAACTTTCTGATTTATGACCTTCCATATAAATTTAATCTCAATTTATCTTGTCCTTCATGATTTACCCAGCTGACAAATTTCCCACCATTTACCTTATTGACAAATATTTTTGTGAGGTTTTAAATTGGCATTACTCTTTCTCCTATGACTAATGAGTATTTATTAGTTATTGTTATCATCTCTAATAAACCAAATGAAGATATTTACTTCATTTAACTGTAATTAGGGATGAATTATTTCAGATAAAATTTTATTGGCAAGTAATTAGAAGGTTATTAATTTAATTATTATCTATAACTGACAAAGTACCTTTTTTCCTAACTTATTGGAACTAGAGTCCTACATAATTTTCTGGGTGGTTTAGGCAGATCACTGAGCACTTGGGGAATTTGCTTCATGACTTGATCTCATTCAGTCACGAATGCAGTTGAAATGTGTCAGGGTACTCTATGCTGATAGATGCAAAATAACTTGAAAGATTTGATAAATAGTAATATCAATGAAGGAATTTAATTTGTGTAAAGGTCATATAGTGCCATGGCTACAGAGATAGTCTTGAAAACAAGATCATTTAGGTTCAAGTTCCAACTCTGACCCATACTGGTTTGTGGTTCCAGTCAGGTCATTTAACCTTTGTGTGTGTACTACACTCCTTTGTAGAACTTGCAAAGAAGGTGATAAAGGAAGTGTTTCTTCCTCTGATAATTTCTAAATACAGGTCTGTTCTTTATTCCTCCACTTACTTTTACTCTCTGATAAGATCTGTGATATCACACATTAATCATCTTCTAAACCTATTCTTTTATCCAATTAGCCAGATCAAAGACTAGTTTTCTACTATCCTCAACTTTTTTCCAAATCAGTACATCTTTGTTTTGCTTTGAACTTGTAATCCTCATTATCCTAGTTTTAATCTAGAAGAGAATAGACATGCTTTCTATTTTTTTTCACTTTTCTCTTTGAAACTAGGGAATACAGGCATATATAATATATATATATATATATATATACATATATATGTATATATATATATATATATATATATATATATATATATATGTATATGTATACATATACATACCCAGGTAAACTCTACTGGGAAACATTCAAAATATCAGAAACAAATAACTATGGTAGAAATTGCAAGGTTTTCCTCTCTATAATAACACTAATAGCCTCTGTGACCAGATAAAATAAATGCCAGGGAAGCTTAAAAAACAGAGAAGTTGAGTTACTCTAGCATAGTAAGATTAATAGTAACAGAGTCTATAGCCCCCTTTCCCACAGATTGGGTATTTGAATATCAATTAATTGGCAATTTCCCAGAATTCTTTCCTCCCACTCCTCCCTAGCACCAATTAGCACCAGTTCTTATGTACAGACTCTTTTCTTCTATTAATGCGAGGTATTGCTGAATCCATATTAGAACCTTTAAAACAAAACAAAACAAAACCTTTTAAAAATGTAACAAAACCTTTTTGACTTTATTGGTTTGGCAGAATGGGTTTGCCCATTTACTCTGTCACCATAGCGAGATTCCTTACTCCAGGAGCTACCCTATGCCCATTTTTCCTGACCACCTCCTTTATTTTATGAGTAGCTCCCTCAATAAAACAGGCTTCCTTTATTGAATTGTGTGTTCCATGCTATCCTTATATTTGACTTTAGCATTCCAAACCTTCCTAAGTCTGCTTTAAGAGAATATTCATTTACCAGATAACTATCTTACTCAGTGTTTTGCTTTATTTTCTAGATCAAGTTCTAAAAACCTTAGTCTATAAATATGTCAAGATTGGTTGGCCTCGACTCCCAATCTTCTCAGAATCTGCTAATAGAATAGGCTAATTAGATGTATACTCTTGCTATGCTTTCTTTCCCTACTTCCATTTTTCATAAAACACTATTTCTCTTGAGCTTCCTGCCTGTAGGACCCTTTTTTACTTACTGCTGACCTACGGAAGTGCTATCTTGTCTTTTGAATCCTTAAATGAGCAAAATCCTTCCCTATGTGATCTCCAAAGATTTCAATCTTTAGGAATAAGGCTCACATAATCTGGCACTTGTTTTTCCTGTACCCTCTTAAAATATTCATTTTTTAAGTCCTGGAAACAGGTGCTCACTCATAATTTTCTTATTCTTGATGAGAGTGAATTCTCTGAATATCAGTTTCTCCCTCTAAAATGAGGGATTAGACTACATGACCTTTTAGGTCCCTTTTACCTCTAGATTGACAGCTGGGTGGCATATTGAATAGAGAGGTGGACTGAGGGACAGAAAGACCTGATATGTTTCAGATGCCTATGAACTGTCTGATCATAGGCAAGTCATTAAACTCTGTTCCCTCAAGTTCTTCATATATAAAAAGGGGATAACAAAAACACCAATCTTCTACGATTTGTGTAGTTCAAATGAGATAATGTCTGTAGAGGGTTTTGCAAACTTTGAAGCCATATATTAATGCTAATTATTTGATTTATGATCCTGTGATCCTAATGTCTCTAGTCAAATTACTTGTAACTGTCGTGACCCTTCTCCAACAGTTGTGATAAATTACTATTGGGTACCACTATTTCCTAGAGTTGTAGAAGGTGGAGTTCATAAAGCCAGGTCTGTGTATACCACTCCTGAATTTATATATATCAGTATACCAGTGTCATCTCATTCCTGGTCAATGGTTTTTTGTTTTTTGTTTTTCTTTTTTTTCCCCCTCTCTATTATGAATCTGTACTTTTTGATGCATTTCTTGGTTCTTAACTTTCTCACAGACCTTTGGATAAGATATCAAGCACATCAAACACTTATCTTTGACCAGTGACATGCTCTAGGCAGCTCCATGCAGTCATGTCCTCAGATGAATGGTTTTTCAGAGCCCAGGCTAACAGAGACTTTTCTTATATTCAAAGTAATCAACATTCTCCAAATCTGTGGGCAAAGATGCCTTAACAGCATTTTAGAAGCTTTTGCTATAGGTTGGCTTTCTTCTCTGGGATTTTTTTATTCAAATGTTTGACTGACTTGAAAGTGTAAGAGAGTTACAACTCCCAGAATCCTACTTTATGTTGGATCAAAAGTTTATTTTATTTTCAGAGTAGTGTCTATGCTTTTGTTTAGTTACTGACTTATAGTTCCTTGTACAAAAACTGAATATATTTTTTCAATTTTTGCTTTTTTGTAGATTCTTGACTCTTAATGCAGGACAAATAGAGAAGCATCTTGCTACTATGAAGGAAAGTTAATGAGATAGCCTTGTACAAAATATTAACAAGATGATAGAAAAGGGTCAGTCATGAATTTTATATTCCTGACTTTTAAACAACAACTAATCTTGGCCAAATGTTTTTAAAGAAGAAATATTTATGTCTCAAGAATTTTTTAAAATTAAAAAAAACTTAGCAACCACTAATAAAAACTAACATTAAAATAGTCAAAAATTAAAATGATCATACTTAAAATTATTAATAGCAAAATTATTTACAGTTTAATTTTTAAAGTATGCATTTATGGACTAATGACAAAAATATCTAGTTTACTTCCATGTGCCTATTTGTTCCCTTCTGTGTCCCTCTGGAAAATTGCATGAAAAGTACAGCAACTATCAAGAACCTGAATCTTTTCAGAATTTTAAGAGGAGAAAAAAATAAATTGTTAGACTGAGTAACTGTTCATTTTGGACAGAGGGACATTTTGAAGTCTAGATGCTGGAGGCTAACTTTTTCTTGAGTCTGTTTTAAGTGTCTTGAGTTAATTATTCTAAAGAAAATTAGCACACATATCTCTAAGTTATTCTAGTGATGATAAGGGATACCAGATTGATGGTTCAAGAGGCTGAAAATGCCTAATTTAAAAAAAAACACACCTCCTTTCAGCCAATAGCTGGGCAACTTTCCCCACCCTGCATTGCCAATATGCCTTGGCTCTTTGAGAGAAAAGCTAGCCAAGCAATGATAGTGAGTCAGACTACAGATCTGATCCCTGCTCTTCATCTCCACTGAGAAAACCCAATAAATTGCCAAGTGCCATGATAGGTTTTGTGGCATGGACATCTGCTCCCTAGGCATTGGCTTGGGGTCAAAAGATTTTCTTACTCTGGCCACCATTAGGCAGTTATGATGCCTTTTATTCATTTCTGTCTCAGACCCAATTGGACCCCCCAAAATTTTGTTATAAAACCCTATGACTCAGTGTTCCCTGATAGATCTCTGAGGAATTACAGAATGATAGAAATGTGTTACTTCTTTTTTCCCCAACGATTTTAGTAAGCTAGGATAAAAATGTAACTTAAAGTCTTAAAGTGATAAACTGCTTGAGCGCTACAGTGTTATTATTCTAAATAATTTATTTAGCAATGATGGTAGTAACTGAAGAGATACAGAAATGTAACCTGGAATTTCTCTTTGTTCTCTAGTTTCTAGTCCCACACTGATCCACTCCTTAAAGGAAATGGGATAAAGTAGAGATTGCTGCTCTGTGCATGGTAGAGCTCAATTTCCCTCGGGGCTCAAACTTGCAAACTGGATTACCTTTTTCCTCATAATTTATCATTACTTATAGTCTAAAAAGTATGGCAGAAGTTACATAATTCAGCCTTTTCCATAGAGGGAATCCTACCTGGGGATGCTACTGTTAGACCTAGACCTTAAGGAAAGAGAAATTTTTGAACTAATTGTTTAATTTGGAAGGGCCTCCCACCAACATTCCATCTTGTTTTCACTGCAGTATTGTTCTCCTCTCCCATCCCTGTAACTTCAAATACCTAGGGACTTCATACTGCTTATGGCTGTACTGTGCATCCATCAAAACTTGTTCAATGTTAAATTATCATAGGGTGCCACTATCTTGGAGGCCCTTGATAGCATAATAATTATATCACTAGCTGTGTAATGGGGAAGATCCAAGTTTAAATTTGGCCTCAAATGCTTAATATCTGTGTAACCCCAAGTTGCTCATCCTCTGTCTGCCTCATTTCTATCAACTGTAAAATGAGGATGATAATTGTATCTACCTCTTAGTATGTTAAGATTAAATGAGATTATATTTGTAAAGCATTGAGCATCTAATAGATGCTTAATAAATATTTGTTTTCTTCTCTGTGAGGGATAATTTAATAAATCAGTTGATCTTAAAGTATTGGTGACTGACAATGTCTTTATAGAGTTGATGAACTACAATGTATTAATTTCCTTCTCAGAGGAAATATTGCATTTAATGAAGACCTTTAATGCCTTATTTCCTAAGAGAGAATACTGTGGGAATTTAATGAATTGTGGTAAGACAGTGGAAGGGACCATTTTGAGTGATTCTTCAAATTAGACATCAGCTTTTCTTAGAAGCCCTGCCCTTACCTCTGTGCTATATAGCAGTGATATCTATCTCCAAGAATACTTGGAAATTAATCTGTTTTATGATGATTAATACATCATACACTTTCAAAATTGTAAAAAGTTTTCTGAATTCACGGCACTGGGATATAAACTGACATTATAATACAAGTAACTCACTGTTCTGCCTCTTCCTTGCTTTTTGTCACCAAATTTTCCCTAGTTTTATACCAATGTCATTTTGTTCCTGTTTTGATATGAAAAATTATTTAAAAATTCAGAATATTGTCTACCACTGTTTATTCCCACTAAATAAATGTCAAAAGGAATTGCAAATAATGGGAAAATCTAGAGTTTTTCACATACATCAAGATTTTGAAGTTAATAGATTCAATTTTTAATTTTTTCCAGATTTAAAGCCTAGTCTAGCTAGAAACTTCTTAAATGCTGATAAATTACAGTTGCTGGAAGAGTGATGAATTTGATGTCTGATTTTGTATACCCCAAGTTAGAGTTTAATGTTTCTTTTACATGAATTTTTCCTAGCTGAAGAATGTATTCCACCTCTTATTCAGCCTCTAATCCTTATTCATATAGCCTCTGAAATGGTCATATCTCTTGAGTAAGCATTTCTATTGCTATAGATTAATCCCCCACCCACCCACCCCTCTTGTCCTGGGCATTTTGTTTTAAACTATTTTAAAATGAATAGTTAGAATTGAATATATCATTACTGCTTTAAGTTGATCATTTCCCCAAGCACAATAGCTTATACTCTCTTGTGCAAAAAAGAACACATATATGAATAAGTTTAATATTTTTTGCAAAGCAATCCCATTGTTAAATGAGTGTTCTAATCAATTAAGAAAATTAAATAAATTAAAATTATTTATTAAATTAAAAATTATTAAAAATTTTCATGTGCCAAAGCACTATCCTTTTTACTGGGAACACAAAGAAAAAGCAAAAAACAGTCCTTGCCTTTATATTGTATGGGGGGGAGGGGATACTACCATATTTTCAAATAGGTATATACAAACAGATATGTCCCTCAGAGTAGATACAAGGTAATCTTATAAGGGAAAGGTAAAAACAAAGTTGGGAGAGCCAGAAATAAGCTTTTTTTTTGTACAAATAGTACACCAAGGGGCTGCTAGGAGGCACAATGGATAGAGCACTGGCCCTGGAATCAGGAGAATCTGAGTTCTAATTTGACCTCAGACACTTAATAATTACCTAGCTGTGTGAAAATTGGCAAGTCACTTAACCCCATTGCCTTGAAAAAAACAAAAAAAATAAATAAACAAAAACAAACAGTACACCAGCTGAGCTTTGGAGGAATCCATATTCTAGGTATATTATAGAAACAACTATTTGCAGCAGTACATTCTTGGTACTATTGTTTAATAATTCCAAAAGAACCATATTTAATAAGCTTATATCTCCTCCTTTAAGTTTGGGATGGTACTATTTAGGTCTTCATATAAGCTTCATTATATATTACTTGTGTAGCTTTAGACAAATTATCTAGAAATTCATAACTCTCTTTTTGCAAATTATGTAATGAATGCCCAAAGAAGTGGATTATGATGATCTTGAAAGTCAGGTTTACTTCATTTCTATTTGGTAAACATGAAGGAATAAGGAAGCTCCCATCTCTCTTTCCCTGTCATATCCTTCATTCAGTCTAGATTATAACCATTAAGAACTTCTAAGATTAGGGTTTAATTTCATTTTTAATTTGTATAATTTTTTTTTCTTTTTACACACTCATAATGGCTGAGGGGAAAAACTGCTTTTCTTCCAACTTTTTCTATTTTTCACCCAAGAATAAATGTTTGCTTGGGGTTCTGGAAAATACCCATAGATGACCCTTGTACAGCACTTTGGTCACACAAAGGCCAGAAGGAATGTTTATATTATTTAAAAAATGACAATTTCAATTGACTTTTCTTGGATGCCACTTTTACTATACTATGGTCACCAAAATTCTTTGAAGTTTTTCATTTGGGGAACTATGACCTTCACAGAATGTTGATAGCAAAACACTTTGAGGTAAATTTTGGAGTATACCCAAAAGATACTTACTCCAAGCATGGAAATAGTTTAGGTTATGGACCATATACAGGTGAAGAAAGCTGATAAAATTTCAGCTACACTCAGAATAAACAGTCTTATTTAAAAATTTCTCATGTTCAGGTATTGTTTCCCAAATCATCTTGCTTCCAGATAAATTTATTTTTAAGCTCATAGAATCTGAAATCTGTCTCCCTGGTCATTCCATTTCTGTATGATGATTGAATAGAATATCTTCCCCAGTTTTATACTTGTATTCATGATGGATTATATATTTTTAAATCATTTATTTATTTTCATCCATATGCATTTGTATATTTTTAAATTACAAAATTTCTTTCCACCCTTCCTTCCCATCCCCCTCCCCTCAGTGGTAGTCAGATTAGCAATGTACATACATATTTTGATAAACATATTTACAGATTAGTAATTTTGAGTAAAAGGATTAGGATTAATGGAAAGAGATACATAAGAGATAAGGTTTTGTGCGTGTGTGTGTGTGTGTGTGTGTGTGTGTGTGTGTGTATTTTGTTTTGTTTTGTTTTAGTTTTCTTCCTCTGATTGGGGATAATATTGTCCATAGCTGATCCAATACAGTTGTCCTAGCTCTCTGGACTGCTGAGAGGCATGCTGGATTATGTTTTTGGAATTCTGGAATTGAGTATAGGTTTATAATTTGTCCTCAACTTCCACTACTCTATTTCTTCTAAATTTTCTACCTATTAATCCTAATCTTGACATATTTTTGAGAATTAAAAAAAACATTGTTCTATGTTTCTTAGACCACATGCAGTTACAATGTTACCTGCCTAAATGATAAATGTCTCCTGTTGAGACAGGAAAGAAGAGGTTGTGGACACCAAATAGAAGTACCAAACTCTCCCCTCCCTCAAGTTAACTCTTTTTTAATTCTAACAGAATTGATAATTGCTCATGCAAAATGCTTTATAATTTCTGTATGAAATTCTATGTTTTATAGATTAATAATATAGGTTATAAATAATCTATTATTTATGAATTCTTTCCATATATATATAACAGTGTAAGGTAATTTCTTTCTCTAATTTTATTGTGATTTGACCTTTTTCATTTAAGTCACATAACAATTTGGAATTTATTCTAGAATATGATATAAGATGTTGATCTAAATTGAATTTCTGCCAGACAATTTACTAATTTTACTGGCAGTGTTTGTTGGATAGGAAATCCTTATGCTGTTAGAGTTCTTGTGTTTATTGAAGACACAACTAAAGTTTCATTGATTCTGAATTGTACTTATCTAATCTGTTCAATTGACCATCTATTCATTAATATTTTTTTCAAGACTTCCTCTGAAATTCTTGACCTTTTTCTCTCTCCAGATGAATTTTGCTTCTTTTATTTTCTTAGATTATAAAATACCCTTTGATAGTTTGCTTGGCAAGATACTGAAACAGTGCTGAGCTTGAAATCAGGAAGACCAGAGTTCAAATCTCATCTCAGACATTTACTATATGTATGACCCTAGACAAGTAACTTTACCTCTCCTTCAATTTTCTCATATGTAAGATGATGATAATAATAGCACTTCCCTCACAGGGTTGTTTTGAGGACAAAAATGAGATGAAATTTCTTTTAAATAGGTTTATTCATAAACCATTTAAGTACTATGTAAATGTTAGCTGCCATCTTCCTCCTCCTCTTCCCTCCTCCCTCCCCTTCTCCCCTGTCCTCCCCCTCTTCCAAAACACCATATCCAGGTGGCATATTGTTCAACTTGAGTCTTCTTTGAGTCTGAGTTTCTTCATCTTTATAGTGATGATGATAATAATAGCACCTATCTTACAAGAAGATGTGGATGAAATGAAATATATATATATATATATATATATATATATATGTACACACACACACACATACATATATATATATATATATATATATATATAATACTTTAAACTGTAAAGTACTACATTAAAAATTGCTAGCTGTTTATTTTAAAGGGTGTCTTATAATTATATAAATCCTAGGTGCTTCTTGGTAGGTTTAAACCTAGATAATTTATACATTTTTAATTAGAATTAGGTCCTGATTTGTGAAAATAATGAATTCTGCATGAATTCGAATGCAAGGACCTTTAGAAGTTTCATTATACCTAAAAAAAAAAGAAGTTTCATTATTCAGACTAATCAGGACCTAGCTTTTTGGATGAAATAGTTTTTTCCTACCTCTTCCTGCTGTATTTGAACATTGAATTTCTTTTCAGTTCTTTATCACTTTTGGTACCTTTCTAAATTATCTCTCCTTGAGGAATAGTATTTGCCTAGAATTGCTATTTCTTAATGAAAGGTTGTGTATATTTTAGGGACAGTATAATTACTGTTTTTGAGAATAGTTTGTTTAATTTGTCTGTAGTGTTTGAATGTAGCTAATTTTCCTCAATCCCTCCAACACTTAGCATTTTTCTTTTTCCATCTTTTCCAATCTAGTGTAGTGATCTTGTTTCACTCTCTTAAATTACTAGAGGATTTAAAGTCAATTCCATGCAAGCTTTCACTTAATTACTCTGATTTTTTTTTAACGGGGGCTAATTTTTTCTTGCTAGGCAGTCTATATTCATTCTCTCTCTCTCTCTCTCTCTCTCTCTCTCTCTCTCTCTCTCTCTCTCTCTCTCTCTCTCTCTTTAGTTTTTGCAAGGCATTGGGATTAAATGGCTTGCCCAAGGCCACGCAGCTAGGTAATTATTAAGTGTCTGAGGCTGCATTTGAACTCAGGTACTCCTGACTCCAGGACCAGTGCTCTATGCACTGTGCCACCTTGCATCCCCAGAGACTATATTCTCTTGACCTTGAAAGGTCTCATACTCTCGACACTTTTGCATTTCCCACAGTTTCTAGTAGAGACCTGGATAAATAATAAACACTAAAGAAGTACTTCTGCTCAGTCTTGGAGCTTCCTTGATGAGTTTATATGTATGTATGTATGTATACAGTGGTAAGTATATTATCTTCTGTAGTTTCAAAGATGACTTGGTTTTCAATCTTCATCTTTTGTCTTAAGTTCATGGAATCATAGAATTTAAACTTGTAGATATTTTAGAAATGATTTAATCCAATATTTTCACTTTTACAGGTAAGGCCTTGAGAAGGGGACAGTGTAGAGATAAAAAAAAATAATAATTTATTAATATCCTGTTGGAATGTGGTACCATGCTAGGAAGGGATTAGAGAGAGCATTATTTAGGTACAGATCTTCTCTGCCTGGAACTTACTAAGAAAAGGAAATAGGGGACTTTCAGAGAAAGTACAAACAATAAATAAAAATATATGATATTAATAATATGTTTAAAAAAGTTTTAGGTGTACATAATAGATGAAAACTATAGGATTCATACTTTCTGAGGAAACTAATGGAAGAAAGAGGGAAAGTGGATAATATAAATTAATGTGGGCAGAAAATAATTTACAATTGATTTTGAAATGTTTCATGCAATGCTTTATTAAGACATTTATATGTCCTAAGTATTTTGAATAATGAGTTAAGGAAGATAAAAATTTCTGTAAGAATGCAATGAGTAGTAGAAATGCAATTTAGGAAAGAGTCAGAACAAGCTTGAAATGAAGTGTGTTTTTTTTTCCCCAAGTATATTTGTCATCAGATTTGCAGGTGATACAAAACAAGAACTATTATGCTGGTTATGAGAATCAAGATTCAAAGCCATAACATATATTTTATATATAGTATTTATATATATATATAATATACTTTATATATAGTATTACTGAATGAAAATCAAACTGATGAAAATTAACATGAATGAATGGAAAGTCTTGCCTTTATATTCAAAAATTCAATGTTTTGATAATGGAGTCAGGTAATCTTTATTTGGTTCATATAAGAAGTTTGGGGGTCAACATTGAGGGATTGTAGAAAGATGGGCACGCTAATTCAATATTGATTGGAGTTGTGCATTAATAATCCTTTTTGGAAAGCAATTTTGAATTATGCAATGAAGTGGCTAAAATGTCCATACCCTTTGACCCAGAGATACCACCTTTAAGTATTCCTCAAGGAATTCATTAAAAAAAAGGAAAGGCTTCTTATATATCAAGATATTTACAGCAACACTCTTTGAGGTAGCAAGGAATTGGGGAAAAATAGATGTCAATCATATATATCATCTGCAAAGAGTGAAAGCTTTACTTCCTCATTGTCAATTCTGATTTTTTCAATTTCTTTTTCTTCTCTGATTGCTAAAGCTAACATTTTTGATACTATTTTGAATAGTAGTTGTGATAATGGGTATCCTTGTTTCACCTTTGATCTTATTTAAATTGCTCAGAGTTTATCCCCATTACTTATAATATTTATTGATGGTTTTAGATAGATATTACTTATTATTTTAGGAAAACTCCATTTATTCCCAAACTTTCTAGTGCTTTTATTAATAGGAATGGATGTTGTATTTTATCTAAAGTTTTTTCAACATCTATTGAGATAATCATATGCTTTCTGTTGGTCTTGCTATTGATATGTTCAGTTATGTTGTGTTTTCCCTAATATTGAACCATCCCTACCTACCTGGTATAAATCCTAACTGATCATGGTGTATTATCCTAGTAATAACTTGCTGTAATCTCATTACTGAAATTTTATTTAAGATTTTTGCATCAATGCTCATTGGGGAGATTGGTCTATAATTTTCTTTGTCTGTTTTGGTTCTTTCTGGATTAGGTATCAGCACCATATTGTTGTCATAAAAGGAATTTGGCAGAACTCCTCCTATTTTTAAAAATAGTTTATGTAGAATAGAAATTAATTGTTCCTTAAATGTTTGGTAGAATTCACTTATAAATCCATCTGGACCTGGAGACTTTTTCTAATGGAGTTTTTATTGATGGTTTTTGCAAGTTCTTTTGTTGTTTTTTTTTTTTGAAATGGGGTTGTTTCCTCTTCTGTCAATCTGGGCAATTTCTATTTTTGTAAATATTTACCTTTTTCATTCAGGCTATCAAATTTATTGGCATACAGTTGGGCAATATTGCTCTGAATTATCTCTTTAATTTACTTCTCATTTGTGGTTAGTTCGCCCTTTTTATTTTTGTAATTTGGTTATCTTTTCTTTTTTAATCAGATTAACCAAAGGTTTATCTATTTTATTGGCTTTTTCATAAAACCAAGTCTTAGTTTTATTTATTAGATCATTGGTTTTCTTGCTTTCAATTTTATTAATCTCTTCCTTGATTTTCAGAATTTCTAATTTGGCATTTAATTAGGGATCTTCAATTTATTCTTTTTCTATTTTTTTTAGTTCCAACAACAGTCAATATTACTGAATATTTGTTTTGCTGACTTCTTTTTCTTTTCTTTTAAAAAATTTTTTCTGGAAGGAGAGAGAACAAGAGCCTGGGAAAATGTAGACAATATAAAAATAAAATATAATTTTTAGAGAAATCTTTTAATATAAAGATCTGTGGAATTTCAGCTGATTTAAAAGTTTCATCTGAGTCTAAAATATATTTGACAGTTAAGGATGTTAAACTTAGACTGTAATAACAGTGTTATGTCTGGATTAAGTGAAATAAGAATATGATTTGATAGTCAAACTATATCTAGATAATTTGTTCAATTTTTAATGTTATTTTTTTAAAATTTTATTTATTTAAGGCAATGGGGTTAAGTGACTTGCCCAAGGTCACACAGCTAGACAATTATTAGGTGTCTGAGGTCAAATTTGAACTCAGGTCCACCTGACTTCCAGGGTCCGGTGCTCTATCTACTTTGCCACCTAGCTGCCCCCTAATGTTATTTTTTTTTAGAGACTCTTTCTAACCAGTATGGGGTATCAGATTTGACAATCATAAAATATGAAGAATAGTTGAAGGAAATGATGGAATTTTGGCAATAAAAGAGCTGAAATAGCTCATAAAACCATCAAATTCTTAAGTTTTCTAAATAATCCTAATTTTCCAAACTAAAAATGGTGACCTGAAGTGTTTCATCACTTTTCCCAAATCCACTCAGCAGAGCCAGAATTTAAAGCCAGATCCTCCTTAAAGCCAGAATCTGTATCTACCACATCTTAGCTGCTTCTAAAAAATAAGATTTATAGGAGTCATGATAATAAATTTCAAATATTTGAACGATTTCTTTAGGAATAGTGAGTAGAAGGGCAGCTAGGTGGTGTAGATGATAGAACACTGACCCTGGAGTCAGGAGGACCTGAGTTCAAATGTGACCTCAGTTACTTGATAATTACCTAGCTGTGTGACCTTGGGCAAGTCACTTAACCCCCATTTCCATAAATAAGTAAATAAAAAAGGAATAGTGAGTAGAGTTTTGCATTATACCAGAGAGCTAGAGGGAATCAAAGCCATTGAGAAATAGATTTTGTTTAAATTTAAGGAAGAACTTTCTAAGAGAATTGGTGGCCTTTTACATGAGTTCTTTATCCCCGGATGTATCCAAACAAAAGGCTATATGACCTTTTAAAGTAACTAGATGGCATAAAATGATTATACTGGATTTGAATTCAGGAATATTAAATACTTATTAGCTATATGACCCTGGAAAAGCTATTTAACATTTTTCAGCTTTGGTTTCCTTAAAAATAATTTTTTTTTTAGGTTTTTGCAAGGCAAATGTGGTTAAGTAGCTTGCCCAAGGCCACACAGCTAGGTAATTATTAAGTGTCTGAGACCACATTTGAACCCAGGTCCTCCTGACTCCAAGGCCGGTGCTTTATCCACTATGCCACCTAGCCACCCCAAAAATAAATTTGATATAGTAATAGCACCCACTTTACATGATTGTTATGAAAGTCAAGTAATACAACATATGAAGCACTTTGCAAAGCTTAAAATAGTAAATGCTAGTATCATTATTTTTGGGAGTTGCTGCAGAAAAGACTCCAGGAATGTGCAGGGACTGTGCTAGATATATATATATATATATATATATATATATATATATATATATATATATATATATATATATATATGCACAAGCAAAATAAATTACAATTTAGGGCCAAGAAATAAAAATAAATTCCTTAAATTTCAAATTTTATATAATTAAATATAAAATGTAAAAACATACATCAGATACTATATCAAATTACCATCCACAATACACCTTAATGGATTTTTTGAAAACATAAAAGAGTATTAAAGCTCTTTGGGAGTCTCAGGGTAACAAACTATCCAAGAGTAAGGCAAATAACCTGTGGGAGGCAACAATGGTATAAAAAAAGTTGTCAGTATAAGTCCTATGTGAATCAAAAATGACAAACTTCATAGATTGTCAACTATTTTTTTTTAAATAAATGTGTTTATTTTTCCAAATACATGCAAGTTAGTTTTTCAACAATCATTTTTTGGTAAAGTTTTGAGTTTCACATTCTTCTCCCTCAGTTGTCAACTATTGATAAAATGATTTCCATTCTCAAAAAATGACAAATGTTCTTTAAATGTTATATTTATGAATAATTCATAAAGAACAAGGTATATTGATTCTTTTGGTAAAGATCAGAGTGTGTAATTGTTTTTGTTTGACTGTACATGAAAAGTTTTTATGTAGGCCAATGAAATCCATTGAAGTATTCTCTTTTATAGGTATTTTCCATGCAAAGACTTTCATTGCAAAATACGTGTTTTAGATGACTTTTAATCATTTTCTTTTTAAAAATTTTTTATGTATTTTCAACCATATGCACATGTATATTTTTTTCACAAAATTTTCTTCTACCCTACCTTCCTACCCCATCCCTTCAGCAGTGAACAGTCAGATCAGCATTGTATATACATATTTTGATAAATATGTTTACAGATTAGTAATTGTTGGTATGAGGAATTAAAATTAAGGGAATTAGGATTAAAATGTTCATCAGATTCTGAAGGGCTATTTTGTGTGTGTGTGTGTGTGTGTGTGTGCGTGTGTGTGTGTGTTTTAGTTTGTTTTTCTTCCTCTGGATGGGGATAATATAGTCCATAACAAATCTAATACTTGTCTTAGCTCTCTGGGCTGCTGAGAGGTTGTCCATCTCACAATGTTGTTGATGATTTGTAAACTTTTAATCATTTTCTAGCTCATATCCTGATCTATATGAAATACAAAATTTTATGATTTATTTCATCAGTCATCTATAATATTCTTTTAAATTTTCATATTTTAATAATAGGGTCTTTTAAACTTGAGAACTTCAAATTCCAGAATATTTTAAGTCTTGAGTAGGAGTTGAATTAGATCTCTAAATTTTCCTTCAGCTTTAAATATTCTTTGATCCTAAACAATTGTACATTCTTAGAGAATTTGGACAGTTTTTTGAATCAAAATGATCATAGGAAAATTACTATATGTTTTGGCTTAGCAAGGACTCAACTGAAACAGCTCTAAACTTTCATTTTGAGTAGAGGAAAGATCTCTAAATGAATCCAGACTGTTTGGTTTAGCCTGTTCAATGAGTGGATATCTTCTAAGGCAGCTGCTTGATGCTTAAACCTGCACTGATCTATACTTAATGTCATCCTTAAAGAACCCTGAAATGACCTTTTTGGTTGCGGTGTAGAATTGGGCTCTGTAATGTCTGAAAAAGTTTGTTGGGTGACAATTTAAAAAAAATATATATTATTTATTTTTCCATCTACATGCAAAGAGAGTTTACAACAATATTTTTTCTAAGGTTTTGAGTATCACAAATTTTCTCCCTCTCTACATTTCTTCCCCCACCCTTCCCTGACAGAAAGCAGTATAATAAAGGTTGTGCATGTATAACTATGTTAAACATCTAATCATATTAATCATGTTGTGAAAGAAGAATAAAATCAAAAATAAAAAACATTAGAGGGGAAAACATAATAGATAATTAAAAAATTGAAGGTTGTAAGCTTTGTCTGCATTCAGATTTCATAGTTCCTTCTCTGGATGTGGATGGCATTTTCCATCACAAGTCTTTCAGAATTGTCTTTGATTATTATACTGTTGAAATGAGCAGGTCCATCATAATTGATCAACTCAATGTTTCTGTTAGTGTGTACAATGTTCTTCTGGTTCTGCTCACTTCATTTAGCATCAGTCTATGTAAGTCTTTCCAGACTTTTCTGAAGTCCCATCCTTCATGGATTTTTAATAGAAAAATGGTGCTCCATCACATTTGTATGCCACAATTTGTTCAGTTATTCCCAAATTAATGGTCATCCCCTTGATTTCTAGTTCTTTGCCTCTACAAAAAGAGCTGCTATCGATAGTTTTGTACATGCAAGTTTTTTACACTTTTTTTGTGATCTCTCTGGGATTGACTTTTGGGCATAGTTCCAAATTGCTCTCCAGAAAGGTTGGATCAGTTCACAACTCCTAGGTGACAGATTTTCTTTTTTTATAATCCTTTCTTCTAGTCAGTTTATGGCTAATCATAAAACAGTAGCCTGCCCTGAAAAATTCTTTATTTATTTCTGTTTGTTGGATTCTATTTAAACTATTTTAAAATTTGTGTTCTAAAAAAATGGGTATGGTCTCTTTAAAATGAAAAATAATTGATATTGTTTGAGATTGCTGCCAAAGTGACCATTTTCATGTAAAGGAAATTAAGTATAAACTTAGTTTATTTACAATATAAGCTCAAGTTTCAAAAATCTAAGTTTGAAAAGTTGGCAACCAGCTGTGAAACGCCTTTCTTATTGGATCAGCATAATCAAAGATCTATATACTACTGATATACATATGCCCAATGTGCTTATTAAATTTTTCTTTAGCTTTTCTACCAAACAAAGTAGAAAAAGTAATTTAGATGTCTGAAGAGAAGATAACTAAAATCATGTGGTGAATTATTTTAGCCAAGCCAAAGAAAAACTGATGATATGCAGTGAGCTAAAATCCAACCTGTAGTTATTAAGGATCAAACTCGGTGATATTAAATGAAGTCATAGCTTAATTATTTCTAGATTTGGTACATCAACAAATAACAAAAATATCAGAGAATATATAATGTTTGTCATTTTTTTTAGCATAAATGAATGGAATCTGCTTCTAACCTAACTAATAGGATTCTTAAAGGGAATAACAGACATTGGACTAACCAAGAAATGATCAGGATGAGGATAAAAAGATTAATTTTACTTATGACTGTAGAAAGAATCTATATTACATTAATAAGCCCAGGTAATGTTGTCTTTTAAAATATTGATTCAGAGTGGATATCTTAATAAGAGTGATTATATGTATTTTTTAGTTCTTAATAAGTTCTGATTTGACTGTTATAAAACATAATTTGGGAGAAAAATAGGTCATATTCTCTTTGACTTAGGTAATTGTAACTTTAAGAAATCTATGTGTTTAAGGTAGGAGACTAAGTTTTATATCATTTACCTCATCAAAGGAAGCATTTTACTAAAAATTCAGGTATAGTGTTTAAGAGAAAATAATGGCCTCTGAAGTTTTAGATTTGTAGACCTAAACATATAAAGAAATGGTAAGCATTATATTTGACAAAAGATAACTGTTTAAGAGTAATATTTTCTAGAGATAAAGGTAAAAAAATGTCATCCTAAGAAATATCTATTACTTTTTTTTACCATAATAGCAAATAAAAACAGATTGTCTTTTCTTTAGGGGAAAGTAATTATGTTATGTAAAAGCTTGAGAGGATTCTAATAAAAAGCCATAAATCCATGAGTAGATATAAAATATATGTGTTCCTATTATGGGATGTATATATTCTTTTGGAGGGGAAAATAAATATATTTAAAAATCCTAGTTGCTCCCAATAGCAATTCTCCAGTAAATCTTTTTTCAAATAATAATTTAAAAATCTCCACTATATAACTGAAAGAGCTAACTCTGTAAACCATGTTCCAAATCTAGTTCCAAATCTATCACTAATTCTCTGTGTATGTTAAGGCAAGCCTCTCTAATTAAAGTGACTTTGCCCTCATTTTACTCATATAGAGTTACCCTGAAGGTTCCTTCTAACATTCTAACATTAGAAATTTTCTTCTAAATATTTAATAAAATATTAAAATGATTATGTCAATTTTATGCTTGTATTTTAATTTTTATGGTTTTAAATCAATTTAATCATGTTTGAATTTTCAAAAACATGGTTTATGTATGCATATGTCTGTACATATAATTTATACACATATGTATGCATATATATTTATAATATTAATAAAGACAAATTGATTTTAGAGAGTCTAGGTTAAATTTGATGTTTTTAGTTCACATTTCTTTCTTCTGAAGAGTTTAAACCAACTATCTATAAAGCCATGTGAATTAATATATTATATGGCATTTTGACACAAAGGAGCAAGAGTGATCATGGTGATGGTGATATTGGTAGTGATCAAACCAAAACTTTGTTGTGACATTTCAGTTTATGATAGTAGAACCTTCAAGATAGTTGTTACTAGACATTAGGCTCAACAGATTATATTATTTCCTGATAGTGTGAAAATAAGTGATCATTATTTAAGACACAAAATGAAATTTTGTGCCCAGTTAAACAAATTTGAGAGTAAGACACTTGATCTAAAAATGAAAATGTCTATGATTTTGAAGGAATTATCATCTAGTTACCCACAATTTGATGAAAAGATCAGAGTTCATTCATATAAGTGTCTAACTATGAGAGATATTGAGGAATCATTTCATAAAAAAAGGTTTCTTAGTTAAAAATAGAGCACAAAGAAGTTTAGAAGATTTCCAGAGCATATTATAATTCATATTACTCTTCTGATCAAGGATCTTTTATCCCTTATTACTTGTAGAATAAAGTCAGAAGAACTTAAAGCTTAAAGCTCAGAAGAACATTGGAATTGCAATATTGTCTTAAGAACAATTTTGAGTGACTAAGTCATTTCTATTATTATGAACACCCAAATTAACTACAAAGGACCTATGAAGAAAGATGCTATCTGCATCCAGAGGAAGAAGTAATAAATAAACATATGTATAGAATGATTTTTAAACACACACACACACACACACATAAACACACACAAACACACATATTTTGTGTCTAATGGCAGTCATCTTGAAGGTGGGAGGGGAAAAAAAAGATCTCCAGTAATGGAGAATTTACTACTTACCTAGTTGACCCATCCATTTCACAATCTAATCATATATAGTTACCCCTTCTCTTTCCATTATTGCAATTCTTGTGTATTGTTTTCCTGAGTTTCTTAATTCACTTTGCTTTAGTTCATTTAAGTTTTCCTATGCTTTTTATTTATCATATGCAAATTTATTCATTTTTTAAGTAAATCATATTTTTCCATCAAAATCCAACCCAAACCTCTTGTAAAAGTTGTTAGGGCAGTTCTCTTCACAAATGCAACAGAAGGCCCTTGTTAAGCATTGAACTTGTGTGGGTGCACAAGAGGAAGCTTGACAATATTCCTGCATTAAAATTGTGATAAAACATAGAATAAAGTGACCAGTCTGTCTTTATTGTTATTAGGGACATCCTCTGGTGAATACAGTTATGATCTTGTAGAATACTGAAGACTAAAAGCAAAACAAGCCATATTTCAAGTGTCTCTTTCCCTCTGATGGAATTTATGTTCAAGTATTTAAGTTCTACTTAAGGGGGAAAGGTGTCCTAGGTGCTGAGGATACAAAGAAAAATAAGAAGCAGTTGCTATTCTCTAGAAGCATACATTCTCCTGAGGAGTGAAGGAAAAATGTAGAAATACAGACTATGAATATATCAACATATGTATATATATATATGCATATATATATATATATATATATATATATATATATATATATCCAACTACATTATACTATACAATATACTATAATGTAGCTGGATTAACTGGGGAACAGAAAAGCCAATGATTATCCGAAGTCAGATATTTTGTATGAGTTGGGATTTCAACTCTCCCAAATCTTGGGTTCATTTTTTATCATATAGACTAGACTTTCCTAATTAATGTAGATTTTCTTTTTCTTTTTTTTTAGTTTTTTTTTTTTTTTGCAAGGCAAAGAGGGTTAAGTGGATTGCCAAGGCCACACAGCTAGGTAATTAAGTGTCTGAGACTGGATTTGAACCCAGGTACTCCTGACTCTAGGGCTGGTGCTTTATCCACTGTGCCACCTAGCCATCCCTAATGTAGATTTTCTAGTACTACACTGTCTCCCCTTCTCCCACACTCAGGAGTGGGGGAATAATTATTTTGCATTCAAGGTAATCTATGTATATTCACTTATTAAAATTATAGCTTTTGAGCCCCCATCAATAGATTTACCTTAATTTGCCAGCTAACTAATTGACCCCCATAGCTAAAAAACAAATGAGCCCCCCAAATCATTTACTAAAAATGTTAATATCATGAACAGCAGTGAAGAAATATTTCTTTCATAAACCTACAGCATTCTTTCCCAGTTTTGCCTTCTTTTTCAAGGTGCATATCTTAATATCTTATATTTTCTTTTACTGGGGGAATCATTGATAAGGTGATCTCCTGCTCAAACCCTATATTATTTATTATAAAGCAACATAATTTATTTAGAATAACTGCCATGTGTAATATTGTAGCTCCCTTTGATGTGAATAAAAGACTCCATTTGTTGCTTTGAAAATATGGGATTGTATTTTATTGTAGTGACAAGTTAAAATTCCTGTTAGAATCATAGATAAAGAACTGAAAGGGATCTTAGAATGGAACGACATAGAAAAGCATCTATGTCAAGATGGAAAGGGGGCACAATAGATAGGGCACCAGGCTTAGAGTCAGGAAGACTCATCATCCCAAGTTCAAATCTGGTCTCAGACACATGTGCCCCTGGGCAATTCATTTAACTGTATTTGTCTCAGTTTCCTCAGCTGGAGAAGGAAATGACAAACCATGCCAGAATCTTTACCAAGAAAACCCCAAATGAGTTGCACATAACTGAAAATCATGCTTGCTTCTCTTACTGAGTTCAAATATAACCTCAGACACTTAAAACAACAACAAAATTTTCCAAGTACTTTGCTGAGTGTTGGGGATACAAACAGAAAGTTGAGTTTTTTTTTTTTACTTTTCCTCCTCAAGGAGTGTACATTATAAGGGCAATCAGATAAGAATGTTTGATTTCAGGCAAGATGGAAAGTTGAATTGGTTCTTAGGTTTCATCATTAGGCTTATGATTAGCAATGAGGGCCTATGATAAAATCTAAGGAAACTTGAGGATAAGACCAATAATTATTGGAAAAGACTCACATGAAGACAAGAGGCCATTTAGATTTTTTTTACAGATGAAGAAACTGAGGCCAAGGAAGGTTAAATGATTTGATGAATCATGTGCTTAGTAATAATCAAAAAGCAGAATTTAATTCTGTGTCAGTGCTTTCCACTGTGCCAGTGCTTTTCACCAAACACATTCCTTCTTTAATGCCTTTTCCCTTTCATGGCTTTGGTGGAAGCTAAATATAACCAGAAATCAAAATATGACTACAGGGTATTCCCTGCTTTTAGATAAAATGAGATCTGGAAATAACATCCTCTGCCTTGTGAAAGGCAAAAATCCTGTCTCCAATGGATGGTACCTCTTAATGAAAACAATGTGTTGTAACTTTCCTGTTCTAGAATAACATTTAAAAAAACCCAGAAAAAATACCTCCCCAAATCTATTGCATGAGTGAGTAAATATAGGAGAAAAAAATGGCTGGTATTTTATGAGAGTCCTCTGGATTTAGGGAATCTCTCCTGGATGAGGTAGGGTTTCCTCATTGACCCTTGATTTCTACAACACTTTCCCAACATAGGTGTGGTTATCAATAGGTTAATTCCTTGTCCAGGTACTCAGTTTATATCTAAGGAAAGGACTATGTATCAAGCAGAGTAGCTGGAGTAAACTTATTGAATTTGGATGCTGAGAATAACATGCAAAATAATGGGAATCAATTCAATGCAAAACTTTATGGCATTGAATAATAGCAATAATCAAAAAGCAGAATTTAAATCAATGGGGAACAGAGAAAAAAGGAACCCAATATTACAACTTGGACATACCCACTAACATGGACTATAATAAATAAGGGCAGCATTATATTGGAGAACACAGAGATACAGCTTCATTCAGTAGGAAGGGGGTTTTTCAGCAGGAAGCTGTGCTCCAAAGTGACCTTCTAAGAATAGACTTCTTATATTATACTCAACATTTTGGATAACCTACCTGAAACTGGGCTGCTTTGGATGTCAGAGATCAGGGAAAAATATTTTGGATGGTCATTATCAGGGAGAAAAAAACAAGCTGATGTTAGTAAGGGGACACAGCTATAATCAACCTTCAAAAATATTGTTAGCATTTTTCTATGAATATTCATTAAAAACTTATGGTCTCCTATAAAGGGATACTGACATGGTTGTCTCTAGGTTACCATACCTAATCTTCTATCAGAAATTTTTTATTAGTTAGTCTTCTATAAGCAATGCAGCAAAATGGAGAGATATATAAAGTGAAAGGGGACCTAGATCTCAAGCTCGAAGGCTATCTAATCTAAACTGCTCATTTTACAGATGAGGCACCTGAGGACCATAGAGGTTAAGTACTTTTCCCAAGGTCACACAGATAGTATTGCAATTAGATGTAGGGTAGCAGAGAACCCTTAAAAGCCAATGAAATGACCAAGAAGGCAGTCAATATTGAATAATGCTCCATGAGCTTTCTCTTTCACTGATCTTCCCTTACCTCCAAAAATAATTAGATAAAACCAAATATTATAGTTTTCATCCTGCTGTGGTCCTTTGCTAACTAACAATATCTTACATTTCCATAATGCTATATAGCTTACAGAGTATTAGCATGTATATTATTTCATCTCATTTAAACCTCACAATGACTCAGGAAGGTAGAGAGGGGAAAGACATAGAGACGATAGCTTTTAGAATTGAAAATTACTTTAGAGATTATCTACTCCCAGTTCCCTCTTCCCCTTGTAAAGATGAAGAAATTGAGTCAAAGACTTGCCCTATGGTAGTATAGGAAGTAGATATAAGTGGAAATACAGGTCTTCTAACTCTAAATCTAGTAGACATTCCTCTATACTACTCTGCCCCCATTTTGTGGGTTGAGAAACTAAACCCAGCTTTGGAAGTGCATTTTTGTTTTTTTAAGAATGCATGGAGTGGGGATTAAGGGCGTGGTAAAATGTGACTGTAAAAACATTCCCTATCTCACTTGGGATTGAAAGATGAGCTGAAGTATTTCTTGATTATAGATTCTAAAAGGCACAATTAAGTGTTCTAAAAGTGTTTCTTTTTTCCTAGCTACACCTTAGTTTGATTGGGCATAGTCCTTCTTATCTGGACCCTATTTCCATTCTGTCTGCCTGTCTCCCACCCTAGTCACTCTTTTTCTTTTACTAAAACCTCTGATCCTTTTCTCTTCCCAAACCCTTTTATATCCTTCCCTGTCCCATCAAGCCCTTTAGAAAGAAATTGATACAAAATAAAATTAACCCTCTTTTATGGTAAGACCCCTGCCTCAAGATTTAAATAGTGCTTTAATGTTTGCACTGTGCTTTTTAAATATCTTACTTTATCCTCACAACTCTGAGAAGCATTATTCCTGTCTTAAGGTGAGTATTAGGAAGAGGTTAAGTGACTTGCCCATGTAGCTAGTAAATATTTGAAGCAGGATTTAAACACTGTGATTTCCTGGTTCTCTTACATCAACACTCTAATTGTGCATCATATAGCTGAATCTTGTAATGAAGAAAAACAATATATTATATGGGAATGACCAATGATGCCCTAATTCTAAGAGCCTGTATAATAACCTCCTGGTAACCCTCATGGGGCTTGGGATACCTGCTTCTGGAAGAGCATTATGATTTATAAAAAAGGGTTCTGTGAGTTTCACTGTGCTGTAGAAAAAAGACCTTTTATTGGGTTTAATGCAGAATATACAAACAAAAAGGGCCTGCAAAGGTTAGATTTCATGATTGTTCCAGTTGGAGTTAGGGGATGACAAATTAACTTGCTATAAGCCTACTGGAATAGGGTAAAGGATGACTTACTAGAAGGTTGATCAGGAAAGCAGGTTAAGAAAACTGTCAAATTTTCTCTATTGCAGTCTAAAAACTAGGAAATCCAATAAAGGGAATTTCTATCTGTAGAACTTCTCTTATGGATTCTTCTTGCAAATGCAAATGGTCCAAAGTTTATCCCAAGCAAACTTTTATAGAGTGTAACTGAGCAACTTTCATGCCCTTTAGCGGATGAGGTTCTCATAGTTTAGCTGACTAAAATTTTCACTTAAATTTGGGATTTGCCAAACGATAATGGAATTTTCTAAATGCTATTTGTTGTTAGCTTAAATCCCCATTCCAATGGGTTCTCTGCAATATTATCTGCCATTATTTAGTACCCCAATGTTATCTAATCAATTGATATAGATTAGGTTTTACAAGGAAGAGCTGTTGAAAAGACATAGCAAGGAGTAAAATTCCTTACCAAATTGCAAAACAGACTTGCTTTCCTTAAAGCATGTGATTAAGTTCATTTCAAAATATACTATAGTTACTAGATTAGTTGCTGTCATCATGCTGAAGATGTCTGGTTCATCCAGTTAGTCTGTTGCCTGGATTTATCTTTTTTGAATAATGTTTTTATTTAAATTTAAAGTTTTGAGTTCTAAATTCTATTCTTGCCTCCCTCTATCCTTTTCCTCTCCACTTCCTGACATATCAGACAATCAGATATAAATTATATATATATATATATTCAATTATGTAAAATATTTCCATATTACTTATTTTGTAACATGAAGACTTGAATAAAAGAAAAAAATGGAAGTAAAAAAATAGCATGCTTTGGTCTAGATTCAATAAATAGTTTTTCTCTGGAGTCAGAGAGTAGGTTTCATTCCTTTGGACTGTCTTGTATCACTGTATTACTGAAAAGAGCTAAGTCATTTACAGTTGTTCATCTTACAATATTGCTGTTATTGTTCTGCTTCTTTTCTTTCACCATTCATGAGTTCATATAAGTTTTTCCAGGTTTTTCTGAAAGCATCCTGCTTGTCATTTCATTTATTATTCTATTGCTTTTTTTTACCACAGTTTGTTTAGCCATTCCCTAAATGATGGTCATCCTTTGATTTCAAAATCTAAACCACCACAAAAAGAGCTACTATAAATATTTTTCTTCAAAAAGGTCCTTTTCTATTTTTTTTACATGTTTGGATATAGACCTAGCAGTATTACTGGATTAAAAGCTGTGCCTTTGGACATTGTTCCAAATTGCTTTCCAGAATGATTGGATCAGTTCACAACTCTACCAACAATGCATTCTTGTCCCAATTTTCCCACATCTTTCCTTATATTCAACATGTTGCAAAATTTTCCTCAGTTTTTTGTTTTCCTTTTAATTGTATAATTTTGGTTACATTGGTTTTGTTTGGGTAAAAATTTTTTAATTTTATATAATAAAATCATTTATTTTATATTTTGTAATGTTCTCTATATCTTCTTTAAATCTCTTATCCATAAAGCTAAAGATAAATTAATTCATGCTTTCTTAATTTTCTTATGGTATCACTCTTTATGTATAGGTCATGTACCCATTTTGACCTACCTTGGTTTGTGTTATATACCTACTTTCTGTCATACTGTTTTCCAGTTTCCTCAAAAGTTTTTACCAAATAATGAGTTTTTATAAAAGAACTTGGATCTTTGGGTTTACCACTATATTACTATGGTCATTAACTATACTGTAGTTTGTACCTGATATATTTCACTGATCTACCACACATTTCTTAGGCATTACTAGATTATTTTGATAATTATTTGATAATTATTACTTTATACAATTGCTAGATGATTCTTGCTATTTTTTTGTTCTGGCTCTTTATGCGTGAATGTAACTTTTCAGGTTGTCTTTGAGGGCTATATTCTCACAAGAGTTCAGTTGTGGGAAAACTCTGGTAAAGTCTCTTGTTCCTGGACCTTTGATGACTCTTCCAACATTTTGAAGTCTACAAGATTGCAACCAAGTCTGTTCCACCTTCAATATTCATCTACCTAAAAAGAAAGAATAAACAAGTAACACCACAGAAGTATTATGTATTCTTAGTCTGCAAGGCACCTTGGGAAGAAGGAAGGGAAAAGTCCAAAGCTTCTTTTCCCCTCCAGGAGGGATACAGTATCACATCTCTCTGTTTCCACAAGGATATTAGAATGAGATTTGGCCCTTTGCATTGAATTGAATTCAATTCCAGTTCAGGAACCAAATAAAAGAGTTTTCTTTACCAGGAAGGAGTTAGGAAAAAAGGAAACTTTCTTTTTATGAATACTTGCACATGATCTGAATGGTAGGTAGTTCCTCCATTACCTATAATCTAATATTTACATGAACAATTTCACTACCCCTGCTCCTAAATCCCCATTAGACAAATGCAGATAAAATCTGTTGTACTTGCTCCAGATCTGACCCTTAACTGCCCAGACCTTTGTTACAAATACTGTAGGTTTTCCTATAACATAGGATCATGAAGATTTAGGCATATAAATTGAACATTGAAGGAACAGAAGAGTTTCAAAAAGTAGAGATGAGCAGAGCAGTATGTGCTAAGTGGGAAAGATCAAGAGCAGAAATACACGGAAGTAGAGAAAGCATCAAGTCAAGATCAGGGAACAACTAGAAATCCAGTTTGGTTTGGAGTAGAATTTGCCAATACGTCTAAGAAAGTAGGTTTCAGACAGATTTTGGCTAATAATAATAATAATAAATAAAGGTTAAAGGAATTTATTCTTTATATTATAGAACCCAGGGTTTTTGAGTGACATAATCTGACTTATTAGGAAGATTATCTTGACAGCATTATGAAGGAAATACTAGGTAAGTATAGAAAGTCAACAATTCAAGCTATCCTGAAGGATAAATTCTTGTCATTAGTAATGAAACTGAAGCAGTGATATTGGGGGGAAGGGAGCAGGGATTTTGGATCATTTTGACTTTTTCAATGCTACTTCAATTAAATGGACTGAGGAAGGCACAAGGGAACAGTAGACACCTGAGTGCACACATACATGCAATTGAGACTGGATACTAGTGGAAATAAAAGGAAACTTTGTTACTGAGAAGTTATTTCCAGGGTTGTGTATAGTGTGTGGACATGCTATGATAAATATAAAAAAAACTGATGTGTACATAATATAGAAGGAAGCAGCAGGTTTTAGATTCTATTTATACATTTTGGAGAACAAGTAAAATATGAAAAAACCCTGTAAAAGTGGATTTGTCTCTGAAAAAATATTAAACCATCTATATAAAATTCTTATTAAATATGCATAAAATAATTTTGCTATAACATTTCCTTGATCATAACTCTACTTGTGAATTCATCTTTATAGCTTGCTGTTCATATAGCATATTTTGCTGTCTGCTAGAAAGGATCAAATACTCTCATCTCTGTTTTTAGTTCTCTAGGAGCTTGACCTAGAGGAAGAACATAAATCCAGGCCAAGGTTCACTGTCAAATACTGGCATTATGTTAAACAATATTTTTGAATTATGAATTCAGTAATTCAAAATCTTGATTTGAATACATTGGTACCTTTGAATCATTTGCCATTTTTCACTTCTTGGGTGAATGATTTACAATGAAAACCAAGTTATATTAAAGGCATTCATAAGATAGTAGTCTTTATGTCAAGATAAATCAAGTGGGTTTGAAAAGAAGTGATTTACCTTGATTAAAACTGAATAAACATGAGTGATGCTTGGACAACACTAGAAGCCAACTTTCCAAGGAATATTTTCTTTAAACTCTCTGGTTGCAAAATGACTACATTATATGAAATGTAATTAGACTATTAGGGAGATGTTTACTTATCCAGTCATAGTATGTGACAAATCCAGTTTGTAGAACTTTTATTATGACATTATCTTTACTAACGCAATAGCAGAATACCAAGACACATTGGTTTTATGGGGCATTTAAAGTCACTTATGCTCATAACCTATAGCAGAAGCACATGATTTGGTGCAATAAATAGAGGCTGCCAGAAAAATAGTTGCTCCCTTGGGTAGAATTGTAAAGGTAATTAGTAAAGAGATTCATTACTTTTAAACTATCACTTAACTTTGAAAGGGAAACAGATGCAAACCATCTAATCTGTTTCTGTGTATTTGTATTGGGATTGAGATATGAAAAATGCCCCTACCCCCCAAAAAAATTAGAATAATTTTAGTATTAAATACTGGAGGAACATAACTGCCTTTTGTTTCTTCCTGAATCTATAGTCTTCATTGTCTCTCAGAAATACTTAACAATACCACAGTTCCTCTGTTAAATAGGCAGCATAATCTGCCAATAATCTAGAATTTAAAACTCCAATGCTCTGTATATCTTGAGAAATTGTAAAGGATAGGCAAAGGAAATAATAGAATTATAGAGCTACAGGCTGTTAAGGACCTCAGAAATCAACTTTTCCAAACCCCTTATTCTATAGTCATGAAAACTAAGGCTTGTTAAAACTCACACATGTAAAGGATTAAAGGTAGGATTTGAACCCAAATCCTTTGTGTCTTTAGATTGCCTCCTATTTCATTAATTAAGTATAACTCTCTTCATTTCTGTAGTTTTTTATTTATTTCTGCCAAACAAAACTACTCCTCTGGTTTCTTTGGCCATGTGGAATGACCCAACAACAATGAGCATATCTAGATTAAGGATGAGGTCCGAGTTAGTATCTTTGATTTCTTTGGTGTAAGAAACTTCAAAGTTAAAAGACTCCCTCTTCCAATGTGGTTTAGCATATTTTCTGCAATTTGTATTCTTAGGAAATTTACTTGCAATGTTGAGGAGATAAGGTCTCTTGCCAGTGTATGTGAGAGGTGGGGTTAACTCTTAATCCAAATAACAGACTGACTCTTTAACACTCAATAAATACCCGATTAAGTAATTGCTTGCCTACATGCCTCAATTCTAGTTCCCAATGTCTGATTTGAATACTAATAGTTTTAACAGCATGCTATCAAGTATAGGCTTCTATATTTTAAAAATTGTTCGAATGAAATTTGTTAAAAATTCAATCTATGAGGCAAAATGGGTTTTAGAGATCCTCCAAAGCAATGAAGTCACCACACATTTTCCTGTTTTTAATATCCTATTTGGAGCGCCTACCATTATATTAAAATGCCTCCTGTGATTTTTTTTTTGCCTTAAGTATCCTGGAGGAAGCATGGAAGAATACCAAAAACCCTGGGTTTTGGAGTCAGGTTACCTGGATTCAAATCATGTCTCTCTTTCCTTTACTTCCATGTGACTTTGAGCATTTCACTTCATCTTTCTGGGCTTCTGTTTGCTCACTGGTAAAATGAGGGACTTGGATTACATGATTATTAAAGTTCTTTGTATTCTGAATCAGTTTTGAAGTGATCATGAAGAATTGATTTATTATAGGTACTAGATGTTTTTTAAACTCATTGACAAATGAAGGCTTTTGATCCAGTACTGTCACATGGAGAGTGTAAAGTGGTTGTTGCAGATGATGGGGATGATTCCCAGTTCAATAATGTGAGTAATTTTAGATGGGGATAAATGAGAGCATGACTAAATAAGCAAAATGGAGAAAGTTTCAAAGCTAAGCTAAAGTCAATTCTTGGAAAATCCTTTTTCTTCTCCTGCTCCTAAAAACAAAGACATAAAAAAGAAGCCATTAGTGCAGTATGATTTTATACAGAATGGAAATTAAGAAGAAACTGAGCTGAAGCATGGTGTCCTTATTATTCAACCATCTTATAGGAAGTCTGTATTATTTCAAGTGTTTTTTGGTAACCTGAACCAGAGAAGATTGAGTTTATTGGAAAACTATTATTGTTACTCTATGACCCTTGAAGTTGTTAGTGACTTCCCAAATTTTCCTTTAATGCCTCCAACCCATCCAGGTACCTGTCATGTCAAAATTTTACAAGGTTGGTCTAGACACTTGCAAATCTTGGGAAAGGATTTGGGTTGTTAATTTATAAGTCCATGTAGAAATTATTTGATTCTGTCTATATAAAATAATATTTTTCAAATTAATATCTCATTATTTTACTTGTTATAGTTTGTAGTTCATAACAAGGAGTCATCAGTAGAATGTTCCATGATTCTCTTTGATTTGGAAGCATAATCCTGTCAGTGTTACTAGTCATTAGTTGCAAAGATTTTTGAGGGATTTTAAACTTCAACCTTTTGTCCTGTGTGCATGTCAAGTTAGGAAATGTGTAGGATAGGCTTGTTATTCTTTTTTTTTTGTGGGAAGTCAGAGGAAAGTGTCAAATTTCTAAACAAAAATTCTCTCTACTATTTTAAGGAAAAGAAACATCAGAAACTTTTAACTATAGACTAAAAGTACTGATTTTTAATTTTTCTGGAGTATAAAGATCTTGATTTGAATGCTGTCTCTGATAATTATAACCCATATGACATTGGAAATATCATTTATCTTTCCTGAGGAAGAGTATTAAAACAAAATCCCCCAGTTCCCCCCTCATTTTTAATAAGAAGGGTTTGGACTAGATGACTTATGAGGTTTCTTTTAGGTCTTTGATCCGAGAGAGAGAGAGAGAGAGAGAGAGAGAGAGAGAGAGAGAGAGAGAGAGATGGATAGAGAGACATACAGAGACAGGGACAGAGAGAGAGAGAGACAGAAACAGAGACAGTTGAGAGAGATAAGGAGAATATACATAATAGGAGTTATAGTTGATTTTTGGTATAAGCTACCCCGTCCTTTCTTGTCCCTCTATTTTTCTTTGTCTTACCATTTCCCCATATTTTCCTACTCTTATATTGCCCCCAAGAGTATAAGAATATTTAATTAAATATAACTAAATATATTATTTCTGACACTAGCCACATGTTTATTTTTAAAAGAGGATCCTTGGGAATAATTTACTTTCAAAAGGATATTATAATGCAAGGTAGTTGCTAGATACTTGGATGGTAGGGGTCTTTTTAGGATCCTTCAAATTATATGAAGTAGTTTACCACCTATTCTGCCTGCTTATAAGTACTTCAGGTATTTTGTGCCCAGTTCTAGGTTAACCCTTTTGTGAAGGGTTTTGGTGTGATCATCCAAAGGAGGATATCATCTTCAAAGTTTAAACCATATCATACAAGAATTGGTTGAGAGACTTACAAATGCTTTTCTTCAGGAGAGTGATTCCTGATCCTAAATGACATTATCTGTGTCCCTGCCCTCTTCCCCATCCTTGTAGACAATCAGTTCCCCAATTTTATGATTTCTGTCTTTATAACATCTCTCATATTTTGCCCATTCTATCTATTCACATAACTCTCTTCTTAGGCCAGGTGTTTAACCTTATTTTTGCAACAACTTCTGAATTTGACTTTGTGCTTCATGTCTCACCACACTCAAATCTATTCTATTCACTCATCATTGAAAAAGTCATAAAATATAAATAATACTGCACAATTCTGCTCCTCTGTTTCTTCAAAAGGGAGTCTTTGATTGATCTTCATGAATCTACAAAATTTTCTTCTGATTGTCTTGTCATTGTCCTTTCTTGCCTTAGCAATTAGCAGTGTGTGGCCAGTAACCACATGATAAATATTTCCTGACTGGTTACTGTTGGCATCAGTTCATTTAAATATTTCCATGTTTATATTTATCATATTCATCATTGCTTATATCATAGTACTATTCCATTATATTCATTTATCACAATTTGTTGAGTCATTCCCCAATCAATGGATATTACTTTGTTTCCAATTCTTTATTCATTTGGTCAGTCATTTATTTTGGTATGGTGAATTTCTTGGGTATACCTAAAAGTGGAATCTCTGGGTCAGAGGATAATCACCTTGTATTTAATTACTTAGTATTTATTTATTCATTCACTATGTATTTGTATTTGTTTTGTGTCCCTCCTTTTCCATAAAAACATAAATTCATGGTAAATTGTTGTTCAGTTGTGTATGACTCTGTGACCTTATTTGCAGTTTTCTTGGCAAAGATACCATTTCCTTTTCTAGTTTGTTATATAGATGAGGAAACTGATGCAAATAAGGTTTAGTGGCTTGCCCAGGGTCACCTAGCTAGTAACTGCCTGAGTACAGATTTGAACTCAGCTCTTTCTGACTTCCTAGTTCATATCCTATATGCATCACACTACCCAATTGCTCTCAAAGTAAGGGAATTTTTAATTCTTTGCACCTGGTTCCTTTGCTCCTCATACAAAATAGACATAATAATGCTTGTAGATTGATTGAAATATTGATAGGTAGATTAGAATTATCTGCTTGTCCTCAGAGGTCAGAACTAGGTCTATCAAATTGAAATAATAGGAGACAAATGTCAGTTAAATTTAAATATACTATCATATCTTTCTCAGGGAGATATTTAATAGGTTTTAAAAGGTAATGAATAGTTGGGGGTTGGAATATGGGAGAGTTAAGGCTAGCTAGATGGTGCAGTGGAGGATAGAGCAGCTGACTTTGGAGTCGGGAGGATGGGAGTTCAAATCTGACTTCAGACACTTGACTCTTACTAGCTGTGTGACTTTGGGCAAGTCATTTAACCTTGATTGACTCACATCCAGGGCTATCCCCAGTGATTCTGATTCATATCTGGCCATTGGATCCAGATGGCTCCAGAGGAAAAAGTGAGGCTGGTGACTTAGCACAGCACCCCCTCACTCCAATTCATGTGCTTGTCATGGAATCATTCCCTGATGTCATCGTCTTCTTCAAAAATGAAGGGCAAAAAACCCCAAAACAACATGAGAGACTGAACGAATGGTGGTATCTTCTACAGAAATTGGAAAGTTTAGAAGAGGTGTTACTTTGAAAAGAAAAATAATATACTCTCTTTTGTGCAAGTTAACTTTTGAAGGGCCTATTGGAAGACCAATTTTGAAGACTGAGTCAGGTTGATAAATTGGATCAAGAAATCTCCCTTTGCTTTTTAGTATCTTGAGATGCCTTGCAGCAGAAACTGTGTTTCCTTCAAAACTGCAAATTAACATTTGCTAAAGAAAAACTGAAAACTCATGGGTGTTCAAACATAATTTAAAAAATCTCTGCACAGCAAGTTTTTCACATTTATATTCTTCACTTTGACAATATGACTGTTTTGGCTTCCTGAATCTTCTAAGAGAGAGGAGGGAATTAGTACTCTTGAAGTGACCTGTGGGAAGCACCGATTCTGAAGTGCAGTGGCGGACTAACGGAGGCCTCCCTTTAGCTGATGTGAAGCAGAAAATGTTAAGGGAATAAAGATATTCTTTATTCTTATAGATCAAAAAATAGTGACCATATTGAAAGCCTTTGGATTTAACCCAGAGAGAGACAGAGTTAGGAGCATATATGGGCATTTCCCAAGAATATTTATGTTTTAACAGAAGCCATCAGAGATGAGGCTAGATTATTAAATCTCTCATAGTATTCTTGTAGGAGAGATGGAGAGATATGGACCAGATAACAGCACAATGAAATAGATTCAGATTTGTTTGAATTTTCTGAGCCAAAGAGTTGTTATTCATGATTTGATTTCAGCTTGGAAGGAGTGGAGTGACCCAGGCATCAGAGATACTATTTTATATTTTTATCAGATTTAGATAAAGACATATTTGAAAAATGACATAAAGCTAGTTGGGAGAGATAGCTAACATTGCATTCATATTCAGAAAGACCTTAACTAGTTAGAATATCAACTCAAACCTAATGATAGAAACTTTATACTTGAATTAATAAAATAAGATCTTATACTTGTATTAAAAATAAAATTATAAGTATATGATTGGGGTAGACATAACCAGATTACAGTTGAACAGAAAAAATATTTTAGTAAATCACATGCTAAGTATAAGACAGTGTCAGACTATATATAAGACTAAGAAAATAATGCGAATTTTGCCTAGGTTGAGAGTGGCAGACAGGAAAAATACTATGATGTTCTTGTCTTGATCAGACCACTTCTGGAGTTCAATGTTATATTCTGGGCTCCACATTTTAAACCTGGCATAGGAAAATCTAGAAAATGTCCAAGAGTTAATCAGAATATTGCAGGAGCTCTAGAATATATCATATGAACTCTGATTGAAGGGTGTTCTAAAGAAAAGAGATTATATTTGTTCTGCTTGGGCCTAGAGGATAGAATATGCAAAGAAACAAAGGGAGAATTTTTTTTCCTAATAATTAGTTTTAGTTCAGAATGGAATGTTATTCCTTGGTAGGTAGCAGCTGCCTCATCTCTGAAGACTTTCAAGCAAAGACCAGATGACAATGATTGAGAATAATGTATAGAGATTCTTGTTCTGTAGTGAATTGGTATTGTTAATCCCTAAGATTCCATCCGATTCTGAGAGTCTGTGATACTGTTAAAAGATGAATGAAATGCATGTGTAAGTCTTTCTTCTTTAGAGAAAGCATTTTGGAGAATGAGAATTATATACATAATTTTCAAAACCTTTTGTGGTTTATGCCTCTATTACTGCATAGGGAATTGAAGCAACTTTGTAAGGCTCATTCTTATCCCTTCCTATATCTGTGACCTTCATCACATCCATGATAACCATGGGTTTAGATCTATAACAGATTTTAGAAGCCCTCTAATCTGATCTCCCAATTTGCTAGATAAGGAATTGAGGTCCAGAGAAGGGACATAATTTGTGCAAGGTCAGAGTAATAGTGAGAAAATGGGATTTAAAATGTGGTCGAAACCCAAGTCTTCTGAGTTCATATTCAGTATTCTTTCTGGTATGTCACTTAATCTCTGTGGTTCTCAATTTTCTTATTTGTTAAATGAGGTAGAAAACCAGGTGGTGCAGTGTATAGAGTACTGAAACTGGAATCAGGAAGACTTGAGTTCAATCTGGCCTCAGACACTTGCTAACTATGTGACCCTGGCCAAGTCACTTAACCCTGTCTGTCTCAGTTTCCTCATCTGTAAAATGAACTGAAGGTGGAAATAGCAAACACTCTGATTATCTTTTATTCCCTCCCCCCAAAAAATCCAAAGACATAAAAAAAGATCAGACACAACTAAAATGACTGAAGAACATATGTAGTATATAACTCTCATAGCACTTAATAAATGTTGGATTGGCTTAGTTCAATGTGAGGATTAAATGAACTAATGTATGTGAAGGATATTATTATCTTTGTACAGAAGAAATTGTCATTAGCTATAACCATATCACCTTCCAATTTTCCAGTTTAATACTTCAATAGATTATAAATATAATCCTTTGTGAAGAATCACCTAATATACTTCATATTGTGTGAACATTTAGTCACACAACACACTATATTTTTTGACCATGGGAGATTCATTCATTTATATTAATTTAGTGTGATTCCCTGCTGAACTCACTGTGTTGCATGCCATGTCAGTTGTGAAGATAAATTGAGGGTTTGCTTATTTCAGACACAGGAAGGAAATTTTGGTCAAAATCTGCATGGAATCTGAGTTGAATGACTGTGAAGTGAAGTGATTCTTAATGCTTTTTATAGATTAAATGGAAAGTTACTTCCCTACAGTTGCTCAGGCCCCAAGAATCACTACTAACCTTGTTAGATCTGAGACTAATCTTATTAGTCACAACTTATCTATACAGCTGTGCCACTTGGTAGGGACTAGGTAATGCCACTTCTGATATGTGCCATGATTACGGAAGTCTCTGGTAACTGGATGGATTGAATGTTTCCTCATTATATCTAATTTCTCTGTATCATATAGACCCAGATTGAGATAAGACAATGTACAGTATTGTCCATTGACATAAAGTTGATAGAAATGGAAAATGGACTCTCAGGTTTAGAAATATCTAGTGATTAAGTCTAGATGGAACATACTGTGTGAAAAGAAAGAAGGCTTGGATTAAACATGAGAAAGTAAGTGGGAACCAATCTGTGGAAAGTTTACTAGTCTAAGGAGTCAAGATTTTCTGTGATAGTCAGCAAGTAGACACTGCAACTTTCTGAAGCTGTTCAGATTTTTGTCTTGGAAAAAAAAGGCAAAAATGTCAACTAGGAGGATTTCATGATGAGATAGGATGAGGACTTGACCTAAGACAGAGACTATATGAGCTGAGAGAAGGAGATGGATGCAAAAGATGCTATTGAATTAGTAATGACAAGATTTGATAACTTACTATAATGGGGTTAGGGAAAGGGAATAGGAATAAGTAATGATGACTCCTAAGTTCTGAGTCTTGCTAACTGGAGCAATGGTGATATCCTTCCCATAAGTAAATTTCATTATTTATCCAGAAGATGTCTTGTAGTTAATGATTTGGCACAATGATCAGAAGAAAAATCAGGAATGTCCCTATAAGTTTAGGAGTTGTCTGCATAGATCTGAAACTTAGAATCATCAATAAAAAGGCTTCTATTAAAAATCTATTTGGAGGCAGCTAGGTGGTGCCATGAATAGAGTCCTGGAGTCAGGGAGAACTAAGTTCAAATCTGACCTCAGACACTTAATACTTACTTAGCTGTGACCTTAAGCAAGTCACTTAACCCCATTGCTTGCAAAAATAAAAAAAAACCCTGGGGCAGCTAGGTGGCATAGTGGATAAAGCACCAGCCTTTGAGTCAGGAGTACCTGGATTCAAATCCAGTCTCAGACACTTAATAATTACCTAGCTGTATGGCCTTGGGCAAGTCACTTAACCCCATTGCCTTGAAAAAAAAACCTAAAAAAAATAAAAATAAGAAAAATAAAAAATCCTATTTGGTGGCAGGCACTGTATTAGAACTGAGGATACAGTGGTAAAAAAGAGATAATCTTTCTTCTAAGAGTTCTTGTGTCACATCACTAGAGAAACATAATATGTATACTTATTTGTATATACAAAGTAGATGCAAAATAAATATGCTATGAATTCATTGTGGATACACAAACAGCTCAGAAGGATCAAAGAAGGCTTATGTAGAACCTGAGCTGAGTTTCTAAGAAAATCATGAAGACAAATGAAATCATCAAGGATGAGAGTAGAGTAAAAGAAGAGTGTCTTGGATACTGCTCCATAGTAAGGTGACAGGACATGGATGATTATTTCGTAAAGGAGACTAAGTTAGATAGCTTAGATCAGAAGTTGAAAAACCAATGCAAAGGGTAGAGAGAGTAGTAAAAGGCAAGCTAAATGAGGAAGTATCTAGGAGGTAATGCTCATCATATAAAAAGCTGAAGAGAAGTCAAGAGTATTGAAAAATGATCAATTAGCTTTATAGCTGAGGCAATTGATAATTTTGGTAGAGCAGTTTCAGTAGAATGGTGAGGTCAGTTATCCTATTTCAAGAGGTTGAGAGTAGATGGTGAAGAAATGGAGGTAGTGAGTACAGATGATTTTTTAGATGGCAAGATTAAGTGGAGTATTTTTAAGTATGAGGTGGACATAAACTTTTTGTTGGTAGTAGGCAAAGAGTAGAGGAGATTCAAATGGAAAAAAGTGGGAATAATAGAAGGGAAGGCATGGTATCAAAAAATTGAGAAATTGACTTTGACAAGGTGGTAAATCACCTCATCATTAGAAATGAGAGTAAAGGAGGAGAGGATGGGTGAAACTCCAGAAGGATTTTTGAAATTTGGAATCAGGAGATAAGGGAGTTCATGACAGATGGTTTTTATACTTTCAGTAAAACAGAAGACTGGAACCTCTGCTGAAAGAGATTGGAAGTTGGTGGTTGAAGTTAATGGGGACAGAGAACCAATCAAGGAAGCAAAATATGTATTTATTTGATTTAATTTTGAAAAGAGGTAGTGGATTTGAATGAATCTTGTAGTTAGGAATCTTGTGAGAAAGAGACTAAAAACAGTTGCATACTGATACCAATAATAAATACACAATAGGGTCAAATGACTTCACTTGATTATTTTGAATGACATAACCAACCTAATCCTCTGATCAGAAACTGGATTAAGTTATTACAAATGCTCAGAGGGAAAATTCTGATTTTAAATAATTAATCTACCCACTCTGTTATAAAGAACAAAGTAGTAGAGGTAGGGATCAATTAAATTCAACATATTTTTATTGAGGGCTTGCTATGTATGAAGTATTGTTCTAAGTATAACAAAGAATGTGTAAAAGAAAAAATTATAGTCTCTACACTTCTAGATATTACTGTTTAATGAGATAAGATGAGCTCACAAACTATTATAATATGCGAGAATGAAAGTGTATTATAAAAGGTACAAACATCAGGAATGCTCAAAGAAGGGAGAGTTTATTTCGCTGATAAAAGAGATCAGGGGATTCTCTAGGATGAAGATGGAATCAGAGATACATTTTAAGAATTGGGTAGGAAATAGAGATATAGATCTTAAAAGAAAAGTGTTTCGGGGCATGGTTAGGTGAGAACAATATGAGCAAAAGTACAGAGTTAAGAAACTGAAGTATTTGTAGGGAAAAGTAAGTATAGAAGTCCAGTTTCATTGGAGACATAGTTACATGAATATGAAATAAAATAGATGCAGATGGTGACAGATAGATTTTGCCCTTAGGGAAATGTCAAGCAAAAATGGCATTGAGTAAAATATGCAAGGAAATCAAAGATGAGGGGATTGACAACTCAAAATATTTGGAACTGAAGAAAGCAATATTCGTCATCATGCCTGGAGTGTTAGATTTGTCTTGACAATATCCATAAAATCTACTATTTCTACTCTATTTTATTGTTTGTTAACATATGTTGATATCATCTCCCCTTTCCCTACTGCCACACTTTGTTTCCTCTGACCTGGGTTCTAGGGTTTGCTATTTAATTGTCCAGAGGCTGAAGCTGATTAAATAAGAATGGCTGTTCAAATATAAATCTTATTGAAATAACTCTTCATAAAAGGAAATAAGAATATAAATCACTAAATAACATAGGATATCCTAATCATAGGGATGAATAAATAGTTATACCAGAATCCCCTCTATAATTTCTAGGCTAGGGATCATCTAGCTTCACTTAAAAAAGTCCATTGATAGGGAACCTACTTAAGCTTATATAATGTGCAATTTTTCTCAGAAATAGGGAAACAAGATCATATAATAAGCCCTCCTAATCCTGTTTAGCATGTAAAAGAGCCCACCCACAAAACTATATGTTCTTTGCTAAAAATTTTTTCTAATAGTGTGCATGGATAGAAAGAGCAAAACAAAAGATGTTGACTGAAACATTTGATTCATGACTTCATCAAGAACAGGTCATGCCAAACTAACTTTATTTCCTTTTAGTTTGTGTGTTTGTTTGACAGGGCTACTATATTGGTTGGACAGATCAGTGAAATGATGTAGACATAAATTGCCTAGATTTTACAAAAGCATTTGGCACAATATTTCATGCTATTCTTGTGTACAAGACAGAATGATTTGTCTAGGTATAGGAAGATTTATGAATTGGTTAGAACATGTATTGAACCAAAAAAGTAGTAAAAGAAGCTGATTGGCACAACAGATAGAGTTGGACTGGGAATCAGCAAGAACCAAATTCTGTCTAACATACCTAATAGCTGTATGACCCTGAGCAAATTATTTGTTATCTCATCTTTAGTTTCCTCACTTGGAAATCAATTACTTGGATGAAGACATAGATGGTATTCTTTGTCAAATTTCATATGACAAAAACTGGGAAGTATAGCTGAACTGTTGAATAACAAAAGGAGGATCTAAAAATGAGAGTCTAGCTTTATCTAATAAGCTGAAAATAAAAATCATTTTATCTGAGTGTTCAAAAAATTTACTTTCACAAGCACAAAAATGGGAAAACATGATTAGTAAGCAGGTAATCTTTTGGGGGAAAAATATAATCAATGATATTGTGGTTATTTCAATGCCACCAAATTTGTTGCAGTCCTAATTGAATCTATGAAGTCATTTTCTCTATTAATTATGTACTTTATTTTTGCCTTCATCCTTCCAGTGTCCTAATATTTCCAAATCATTTTTTCCTATTGTGACTGTGTTCTTGTTAAAGAAAATGAAAGGTAAGGGTCTGCTTAAGCTACTTTTATCTGCATGTTAACTCCATCACTAAACTGAATGAACTATTTGGTAGTTGATCATTGTTTTCTGAGGGATAAATGACTGGTTGCTGCACAACTGATGGGATTGACCATGTGGGTATTTTTGTCACATATACTTGATATAATCAGAACATGGCTATTTTTGTTCTTTTAGACATGACCTAGATGATATCCCTTATACTGCTTCTTGTAAACAAGTCATCACTAGTAATATTCTGAAACCTCCTCATGCCCAGTGGCAGTTTTTAATGGGGTGGTACAACTTCCTGTTTTTGGTAATGATAGCCTATATTTTTCTTCTTTTTTGAGATGTTTTGAAAATTAATCCCTCATTAAAAAAAATGTATTACTTCAGCATGTAACACTGTGTGTTTTGTCATGGTCCAGCCATACTTTCCCAAAATATCATTCATGAAGTGTGTGATCAAGAAAAAAAAATGGGTTGCAATGAAGAGACAGTAGGACTCTGAGTGATTTCTTAATTATCATATCTATGGCCTTTCCTCAGGTTTCATTCTTTCTGAATTCTTGGTTACTTAACTGTCTGATTTAGCCTTTTCTCTTAGGTTCTCTTCTCCCCCCCCAACTTTTGTAATATTATGGCTTTCTCTTACATTCCTTCCACTCCTCAATCTCCTTAATTGAATTTTATCATCCTCTAACATCCTGTTTTTGGACCCTCTTCTCTTTTTTCTCTCTTTATAATATACTAAATATACATACACACACACTCAATCTATTTATGAATATACCTCATCTTATGGAAATGTGTCCAGTGTGAAAACAGGATATTATGAAGCATGTGGTATCTTTTGTGGTCTTCAAAAACACAGATCAGGGAGATTTTAACTGCATATGATCATTATCCCTATGATATACCAGGCAATATACTAAGCACTGAGGATATAAGCCAAAAGCTAATCCTTGATCTCAAGGAACTCAGTCTAATCGAGAAAACAAAACACATGTAAGATAGGTACAGGATGAAATTTTTAATGTCTTTAGATGACCAGGAAGTTGTATTAGGACAAGTGGTCCATTTATTTTCTGGGGAAATCTTTGTCTCCTTTTAGGGAAAATTAAAAGTACTTTTACAGGTGAGAAAAAGGAAGATCATGGCCCTAATCTCTGTTGTTGTAGAGATGATAATGGTGGGGAGAAGCTATGTCAGTAAAATGCTGGGAAATATTATTCCTTTTTCTGTCAACTTTGCCCAGTGAATGTGTTAGAGATTCTTTAATTTGTGTTTCCTAGTTATTAGTTATTACATTTTTAATGTGGTTATTGATAACTTGGATTTATTTTGATGAAAAATGCCTATTCATATCCTTTGACTATTTTTTCAGCTATACTCTTATTAATTTGAATCAGTTTCCTAAATATCTTAGAGATTAAGCCTATACTAGAGAAGTTTACTGCAAAGCATGCCTCCTTCCTCACCTCTATCTTTTTATAATCTGTCTTCTTCAAGTTTAGCTCATGAATTCTTTTAAATAATTTTTTATTGTTTTTTGAATTTTATAATTTTTCCCCCAATCTCACTTCCCTCCCCCATCTACCCCCCAGAAGGCAGACTGATAGTATTTACATTGTTTCTGTGCTATACATTGATCAGAATTGAATGTGTTGAGAAAGAAATCATATCCTTAAAGAAAAAAATAAAACATAAGAGCAAAATTACATAAGATAATCTTCGCAAAAAATTTAAGGTAATAGTCTTTGGTCTTTTTTTAATCTCCACAATTCTTTCTTTGGATACAGATGGTGTGACTTCTTTCACTTGAAAACTTCCCTGATTTCCCTATACTCCCCCCCCCCCCCCAAATGACTGTATTTGTCTGTGTCCTTGTTTCCCTCTGAGAGATATCAGCTTCTCAAGAACAGGGACTCCTTTTGTTCTTTATTTTTTTCCCCTTCATTCCCAGTGCCTAACACAATATCTTGTACATAGTAGACATTTAAGAAGTACATGTGAAAGAAACAGTTGAATAAAAGTGTAAAAGATGGATGGCCCACATTTTTCACGATTATCCATGGAATATCAACAACAAAACCACTGGAAGGTTGTCTATCACTTTGCCAGATTATTGAGCTAGTGAGCTTTTATCAATCATATGGACAAGAATTGCCTAGGATGCAAAAGCATATATGGTTTATCTTTTGTGTTATCAATGAGTTTGTGTATTAGTTGTTTAAGTTTTAACATAAGTAAGAGGTAGAGTAGTTTTGTATAATATTGCACAGATCAATATATTACAATGTTTAGTACAAAACTACCCCATCTACTTGAAACAGAGACCAATTGGCTTGGAACAGATTAGATAGGATCACTCATAAAAGTTAGTCCAAATAATTTACTTTTGAACAACATGGTGTGAAAAACTTAAATGTTCAAAATTTTAATTGGTTGTTTTGGTAAAATATGAAGATAATGTCTCTAGTATTTTAAATTGCCAATACTTAGTTATTGAGAAACTGCTTCTTATAGATACCATTTTCCATATTTCTTTTTGTCATCTGGTAAAAACAATATGAATATATTCATACAGATTTTTGATCATTCTTTAGTGACTGAGGAAATAAATTCCTTGAGATCCTACTTTTCATGCCTATGTTCTTCTTTTGGACATGTGCAGCTACAAAATTTAAAAAAGTACTATTGTCGTGCAGATGACAAAGATTTATTTGCTACTGCAAGCTGATCTAACTTAGGGAATTTAATTCTGTAACCATGTCTAGACAAAATGCAAATGGAGGTATTAGATATTTCCTTCCAACCGAGTCATTGTGAATTTTGGGGAGCTGCTGGAAATTGGCTGTTCAACTAATTGTCTTATGTTACTCATTATTAAGACTGTAAAATTCTTCTATTTTCTAGTAGGGATGATGACTCAGGTTTGCCTTTATAAAATATATTTATCTCAATTTATTTTTATTAAAAAACAACTATAAAGGCTAAATCTATGTCCTGATGAAATTGAATTAAGGGAACTGTAGTAAAAACTGTCAATTAGAAAAAACTAACTTTATATTTTTAAAGGGAATAACAAATGTACTTAAATTTATTTGAAGTTTTGAATGCAATCATCTTTTTCCCAATTTTTCTATATTATGGAAATACTTGTTTATTTCTTAAGTTCAGAATAAAATAAGTAAAATTTTTAATTGAGTAATTTATTTTTCCTAGATTTATTTTATAATATTACAATAATTTTGTTATGAATAAATATAAACACCCCCTCTCCAAGAAGATGAGAAACCTTAAGAATAATGAGAGAGGAAAAAAAATGTACTTCAGACTGTATTCAGATTCCAATGCCTCTATTTCTGGATTGAGTTGCTTTCTTTATCATAAGTTCACCAGAGAAGTTACTTAAATATTTTTCCCTCAGTTGCTATTACTAGCTGTATTTCCCTCCACTCTATTCCTCCCCACTCTCATTTATTCTATTCTCTCTCCTTTCATCCTGGCCCTGTCCAAAAGCGTGCTGATCTGAATACCCTCTCCCATAATCTTCCCTCTCTTCCATCACCTATCCACCCCCTTCCCTCCCCCCCCATTCCCCCTTATCCCATCTCTTTCTTCTCATTTTTCTCTAGGATAAGATAGATTTCTATATCCTATTAAGTGTGTATTTTATTTCCTCTCTGAGCCATGTCTGATGAGAATGAAGGCTCACTCATTCCCCCTTTCCTTCCCCCATTCCACTCCATTGAAAAAGCTTTTTCTTGACTCTTATGTGAGATTTCATCTCCTTTTCCTTCCTCCTAGTACCTTCCCTGATCTCCCATTGACTCCATCCCTTTACCACATCATACCATTATATTCTGCTCCTTCCTGTGCCCTGTCCATAGATGCTCCTTCTAACAGCTCTTATAAATGAGAAAGTTCATATAAGTTATCAATATCTTCTTCCCACGCAGGAATACAAACAGTTCAATATCATTAAGTTCCTCATAGTTAGTCCTTCTCATCCACCCCCTCTATGGTTCACCAGAGTCCTGTACTTGGAGATCAAACTTTCTGTTCAGCTCTAGTTGTTTCAATAGGAAAGCTTGAAAGTCCCCTGTTTCATTGAAAGTTCATCTTTTCCCCTGAAAGAGGATATTCAGTTTTTCTGGGTAGTTGATTCTTGGTTGTAAAGAAAGATCTTTTGCCTTCTAGAATATCATATTCCAATCCCTATGAGCCCTTAATGTAGATGCTGCCAGATCCTGTGTAATACTGACTATGGAGCCTCAGTAGTTGAATTGCTTGTTTTTGGCAGCTTTTAGTATTTTCTCTTTGACTTGGGAGTTTTGGAATTTGGCTAAAATATTCCTGGAAGTTTTTCTTTTGGGATCTCTTTCAGGAGGTAACTGGTGCATTCCCTCAATTTCTAATTTACCCTCTGCTTCTAGGATCTCAGGGCAATTCTGCTATATTATTTCTTGAAAAACGAAGTTTAGAATCTTTTCCTGGTCATGACTTTTAGGTAGCCCAATAATTTTAAAATTATTTCTTCTTGATCTGTTTTCAAGGTCATTTGTTTTTCCAATGAGATATTTCACATTTTCTTCTAATTTTTGGCTTTTTTGGAAGATTTTTATTTCTTCCTGATTTCTTGCACAGTCATTAGCTTCCTTTAGTTTCATTCTGCATTTGAAGGAGTTATTTTCTTCAGAGAGCTTTTTTATCTCTTTTTCCAGCTGGCCAATTCTGCTTTTTAAGGATTTTTTTTCTCCTCATTTACCTTTTGTTTTGCTTTTTTCCATTTGACCTAAACTGGTTTTTAACATGTTTTCTTCAGTATTTTTTTGCATTTCTTTCACCAAGCTGTTGATTTGGTTTTCATGATTTTTCTGCCTTATTCTCATTTCTCCTCCCAATTTTTCCTCCACCTCCCTTAATTGCTTTTCAAAGTCTTTTTTGAGCTCATCCATAGTCTGAGCCCATTTTCTATTTCTTTTGGAGGTTTTGGATGTGGAAGCTTTGATTTTGTCATCATCCGAGTATGTGTTTTAATCTTCTGTGAGACTAAAGTAATTCTCTATGGTCAGATTCTTCTTTTTCTGTTGTTTACTCATTTCCTCTGCCCAAGACTATTTTACAACACTTCCATGGCTTTGGGGGCTTTTTGGGGACACCTACTGAGACCTTTATTCCTCCAAGGTCTTATGCTCTTTTGCCTGTGCTTTGCTATGTAGCTGACCACAGCACTGCCCTCTGCCTGGAGTTCTAAGGAAGATCCCTGTTGGGCTATTTTAGTAAGGAAGTCTAAACTTCAACCTGGATCTGAGTGTGGGCAAACAGTAGAGTCTTGCCGCCAGGTAGAGCAGAGAGATTTCTGCAGTCTCCCCTGACCCCCTTACCATCTGTGGTCTGTGCTCTGGAGGTGCAGGCTGGTTTCTCCCAGTTCTTGCTGCAGCTTCTGTAGCCAGTGCTCTTCACTCCACACTCATTCTGGTCTAGCAGAATTCTCTCCCTGCCCCTTCAGGCTGTTCCCTGGCTGCACTGTAACCCAGGCTTTTTCCAACTCCTGGTTCTGGTGAAACACAAATTTCCTGCTGAACTTCTAAGTTATCTTAGACTGGGAAAATGTATCACTCAGTCTTTCTGTGGATTTTGACCCTCTAAATTTTGGTTAGAGTCATAATTTTATGGCTTTTGGAGTTCCCTAGGAAGGAGTTTCTGGAAAATGCTGCCTTCATGCTGCCATCTTGCAGTAAAATTTTTTAAAATGTTTATTTAAACATCTAACAGAAGTTGCTTTCCAGAACCCAGGATCGAGGTCACTAATACAGCTAGAAGTTTTATTGTAGGATATATTGCTTTGGATAATAATCATTTGATAGTCTTGATATGTGAAAAAATCTGTGATTTTCACAGTGTGGGAACTTTAATCAGTGCCAATGTGACTTTAGTAGATGAGGATAAAAATAATAGATGACCTCTATATGCCTAATTCAGATTTTCAAATCATTTTATATACATCATATTTCATTTGAGTATATTGACAACCTTGCAAGGTAAGATCTATAGGTATTATTATCCCCATTTGACATATAAGGAGGAAATCAAGACTCAAGTTAAATTTTATTCCTCTGGGTCACATAACAAATGGGTCCTAGATGTTTTTTTTGGCTCTTATGAGTCAAACGACTTGTTAATGTATACACAGCTAGTAAATGTCAGAGGCAGGATTTAATACGGTTCCTTTTCCTACTTTCTACGTTGCTTCTCTTATTTAATAGTAAGACCTTGATATCCAGATATAGTTAAAATTTAGGCCCTGTATACTGGAATTTGAGGTAATAGTGACATTGTCTTACATTATTCATTATTAAGATTGTAAAATCCTTCCTCCACAATATGAGCATAATCACATATTTTTGAAGTAGATGGTCATGAGTCAAACAGCTGGTTCATGGCTAAGACAGGACTAAATTAGGAATTTACTTTTTTAAATCCAGGGCTCTTTCCCCTTTACCTTACTTTTGGGCTTGATGTCTTTATATTATAATCAGTTAGAAATATGCAAGTCACTTAAGCTCATACTCTCCACTTGTAAAGTAGCGATGACATATATCCTCCTGACCTTGTTGAGCAATTATAAGTATTAAATAATAAATTCATAATTAACTGTAGAGAAATAAAAGAGACCTTGGGGAACATGAAATCTAACCCACTCATTTGACAGACAGGAAAACTGATGATGGAATATAAAAGACAAGAGAGCACATTATTAAAAAGTTCAAATAGTATGTATGTTGATTGCTTAAAGTTAAAAGATTGTAAAGAAGTTGCTCCATATAGAAAGAAAAATTTTGCAGTTGATCAATGAAGAGAAGGTTGAAGCTCTTCAAAGTTAATGATTTGAGTGCATTTGTGCATTGTCTTTACATGATACTATTTATGCCACCCACAGATGCTGCTACCCAAGCTGAATGTGATTACCATCAGTGTAGAACACATTTTTATTGAATCCATACTCTTTTTTTTTTTTTAGGGTTTTCCAAGGCAAATGGGGTTAAGTGGGTTGCCCAAGGCCACACAGCTAGGTAATTATTAAGTGTCTGAGACTGGATTTGAACCCAGGTACTCCTGACTCCAGGGCCGGTGCTTTATCCACTGCTGAGTCCATACTCTTCCATTCAAGATTCAAGGAAGAGCAGTGAGAAACATGAGTGTGGCTAATTTCCCATAAGAAGCTGATAACTAGTAACAGAAGAATACAATGAAAAAATTAGACGGAGTTCTTCTAAATACTGCATTTGCTTATATAATTCCTACCCAACTTCCCCTCCTTGTAGATGTAGCATTAAAAAATAAAATTACTTGCGTGTATTTTTGGCAATATTGGTTGCCAAAAATCCAGGATATGATTCCTTAACTCTTTTTTTTCATTAAAGTCTTTTTTATCCATTTTACTACAAATCTATCATGAGTGTATTTATAAAACTTGATACAAATAGTTAAGTTCATCAGTAGACCAGTACATTTTTCATTTGCTTTCTGTGAACAGGTTTTTGTTTTTAGGTACTTTAAAAATTTTTATTTATTTAAGGCAGTAGGGTTAAATGACTTGCCCAAGGTCACACAGCTAGGTAATTATTAAATTTCTGGTGCTGGATTTGACCTCAGGTCCTCCTGACTCCAGGGCCAGTGCTCTATCCACTGTGCCACCTAGCTGCCCTTGTGAACAGGTTTTAATAAAATACAGTTCATACTCCTTTAGAGGTTCTTATTAATCCAATCTAATAAAAGACATTCATTAAGTGCCTTCTGTTTTCAGGGAATTATGCTAGGCACTGAAGATGAAAAGACAAAAATATTCTGCTTGGGAGATGCAAGACATAGACATAAAAAAATGTGGTGGCTGAGTAAGCAAAGAAAGACTTTAGATGTTCTAGATTACTATTTACTGAAACATGCCAAAGAAAAATTATTAATAGGGAAAAAAGTTTTTTTTAACTTAAAATCAATGCAGGTGTAAGCACATTGGCAAGAGTAGATAGGCATATGGAGAATATGTGGAATTATTACAGCTGGCTAATATTGGGGTAGTAAGAATAAACTGCCATTTTGTCAGATTCTTTCCAAATTTATGTTCTTTGTGGAATTTTCTTCTTATATTATCTGTGTTCCTTGTTATATGTGAAATCTGTGATGTCTTTCTCCAAGCATTGAATTGCAAAGTACATCACAATTGGAGATATGGACAAGCTGACAAACTGAATATACAGGGGTTAACCTCCCAGCCATGGTTTCGGGGTTGCCAAGTAGTTAAATAATATTTTTGCCATCCTTTTCTACATTGCCTCTCAGTTCTGGAGCTCCTGACCATTTCTTAGTAGTTTGACTATACTCTTTTCATGTTTTCACATCCTTTGTTCCTATAGCTATTTAAACCTAGATCTAGATCTCTGTGGTTTAGACCCCTGTAATAACAAGAATTGTGGCTGTTTGCTTTATTTTACTTTGCTTTAGAATTTGCAAAAAAAAAAAATTCCCCCAGATTTAGAACCAGAAATTTTCCTACCTGGGCAGGGGAAGAGGTAATGAAATAGAAAACTGAATGAGAAGCATCTCCCATAATGACAGAACATGGCTCAAGATACCTCAAAGTTTCTAGGTTATTAGACAATGAAGAGGTTTTTCTCTGGAGGAAATAGGAATCTGCTCTGCTGATGATTGGACTGCATGGAGAGGAGCTTACTGGGATGCAGCTGCAAGGTGGTAGAAAGCATGATCTAGGATGATGTTGCTGTCTTTTCAATTTTAGCAGCCTAGGAAATTTCTGTTTGTCTTCTCCTCCCCACCAATTACAGCTTTGACTTTGTTTCTAATCCAACTCGTATCTTACAATAAAAACCAATAAGGAAAAAAAACCTAAGTGCATTGTTTCATTACCCTCTTTCCCCCTCTCCCCTTACCCTGCCCCCCACACACACACACAGTAGACAGAAAAATGAAAGTAAATACTTGTCTATAGAGTGTTCTTACACCTAAATTTGACTGGCTATCAGAAGCTCTGAAACACTAATACTACCATGAATCAATATGCTGATCTGGTCTTAGGTCTAGAGGTTTATATCTATCAATTTTTTTGCAAGGTAAGTGACTTGCCCAAGGTCACACAGCTGGGTAGTTATTAAGTGTCTGAGGTTGGATTTGAACTCCTGTCCTCCTGACTCCAGGGCCAGTGCTCTCTCCACTGTGCCACAGAGGCACATAAATTTGGAAAGAGTTTGACAATCTTTTTTTTTTTTTAAGGTTTTTGCAAGGCAAATGGGGGTTAAGTAGCTTGCCCAAGGCCACACAGCTAGGTAATTATTAAGTGTCTGAGACTGGATTTGAACCCAGGTACTCTTGACTCCAAGGCCGGTGCTTTATCCACTACACCACCTAGTCACCCCTAAGAGTCTGACAATCTTAGAGGTTTATATCAAACATTCTAATACCATTTCAGCAAATCACAGAAACTTTAGATGGTTACCTAACCATCACTAAGAATTTTTAATGAAACAAAAGTCCCCTCTCCTAAGGAGGCACTTTCTTTTGTCTTTTGGATCCTAACTTGGTAATCCAATCTGTCCTTGATGAGTATGGGTCATGAGAAAATTAGAAGTTCTTGCTGTCTATTTTTTTCATTCTAGCTAAAGATAAAAGTCTTGAGTCATATAAGGTAAAGGATAAACTCCCAGGTTCATCTACTAGAAACTTCTGACTAGATAGACATTAACTCCTTAAAGACTTTGTGTTGAGTCCTTCATGCACTTCCTGAATCCGTCTAACACTTCTGTTGGTCTAGTCCATATTTGTTCATGTTGTCCAGTAGAATTATGTGAGATTTTGTGAACCGCCTTGCTTAAACTTAAGTAAACTCTGCCTTCAGGGTTCCCTGACCTATCAGTTTAATAATCTATGATTTCTAAAAGAGAATAGAGTTGGTCTAGAATGACCTGTTCCTGATGGAATCCTTTTGTATTCATCTCTTTCTTTTCTCAGATATCCATTAAGTATTCCTGTAATCATAGTATATGGATAATGATGAGTACTCATTGATCTGAGAAATTCCTAAATGAAAAATCCCCCTTTACCTTTGCAAGTCAGAACTTTCTCCATAAACTAACATCTTAAAGAATTGCCTAGAGCAGGTGTGTCCAACCTGTGAGGAACATATGATCCTCAGGGTCCATTTATATGTGTCATATTTGTTATTGTGCTGTGGGTGGTGGGCAGCATTGTATTTATGAATGGGTATTGAATTCTGCATGTGGACCCTTGATGAATTTTTGTTGGGAGATATGACCTAGAAGAGTTAAAAGGTTGGACACCCCTGCCTAGATTAAACAATTTACCTAGTATCACATAGTATTTTTTAGTTGGATATAAAGCTGGCCTTAGAGACAGGAATACATGCATTCCTAAAATGATACATTCTAGAATTTTGATAAATCAAATTTTAACTTTTCTATATTTTTTAGACTCCAGTCTCTTCACTTTTCTGGAAATTGTAACATTTGCCTATTTCAATTGCTGTAGCCTCTCTCTCATTGGACACAACTTTTTCTAAGATTACTGTTAGTGTCTCAGGAACCAATCTACATGTTTTCTCAATATTCTGTGTGGGTTCAGTGATTTAAATTCAATAAGAATAATTAGAGATAGTTTCCATTTTTACTTACATTGGATTTCATGTAGAGTAATTCTCTTTTTTGAGAGAAATGGATCTTTTAGGAGACAGGTACCTAAATATGAGAATCCATGACAGTGGGTCATAGACAGGAGGCCAAAGCAAAGAAATCTATTAAGATGATATGAAAGGGGGCGGCTAGGTGGTGTAGTGGATAAAGCACAGGCCTTAGAGTCAGGAGTACCTGGGTTCAAATCCAGTCTCAGACACTTAATAATTACCTGTCTGTGTGGCTTTGGGCAAACCAGTTAACCCCATTTGCCTTGCAAAAGCGTAAAAAAAAAAAGGTGATATGAAAGGTGGCTTGCTAATAGAGCTCTTTAGGGTTCAGATTTTGAGATTTATAACTTTTTAGTCAAGTATCTTCTGGTAATTGTTGTGAATTGTTGTGAGTATCAAATGAGATAAACTTGGTAAATCTGTTAGCACTCATAAATGCTTATTTCCTTCCTTTCTCTCCTTTCCCTTTTCCTACAATCCTCCCCCCCTCCCCTCTCCACCTTCAGATATGCAATAGGATAGATGAATAAAGCCTTTTGTGTAAACTAGGGAATAGAAAAGGCAAGGAATCATTCCAAGGCAAAAGGGAGGGTTTCTGGGGAAATATCTGCCTTACCTTTGACAGGAGTTCTTGTCATAAAAAGGAAAAAAATTCCTTGTTCAAGGGCAGGAGACAGGGGAAAGTGATTAAAAACCTTCGATTAAGTCCTTGTAAGGGTTGGCTAGGTGGTCCAGTGGATAGAGCACTGGCCCTGGAGTCAGGAGTACCTGGATTCAAATCTGATGTCAGATGCTTATTACCTAGCTGTGTGGCCTGGGGCAAGCACTTAACCCTATTTGCATTTCGAAAACCTTTAAAAAAAAAGAAAAAAAAAGAAGTCCATTTAATCTGAAACCACAAGATTGAAATAGCATTTATACAAGATTTCCAGTAACTCTCATCCAAGGAGAACAGCGGATGAGACCATTCATTTTATTATAACTTTACCTAGTTTGTTATATTTTATTTGTCGGTTAAGAGGTGTTGGGGACTTTTCCCATAAGACCTCTATATGTAGGAAGATTTTCACATTATTCAACCACCACATTATCTCAAAATGGTTTTGACTTCCATTTTCCTACTTAAAGCTCGGTAAGTTTTGCTGTTATTGTTGCATAGGTCAAATGTCATTCTCATTGGCAGAGAAAATGGAGAATAAATGTTGTATATATACTTTTTTTTCATATTATCCTTTGTAATCATTCATTCCCTCTATGCCAAGCTGTAATCCTACCCTTTCCTAATCCTTGTCTTCCGCCACCATAGTTTTACAATTTCCTTTTAACATTTTATTTATATTCCCCACCAGGTAATTATAAGCTCTAATGTTTCTGAGACTATTGTTAGAGGGTGGTGTCATAGTCTGTGTTCATTTTCCTTTGCCCTGCCTTCCCTTTCATTTTCTAAACATCTTTAAAACAATCTAAGTTGGTTTGTGAATTCCCTAAGCATTCATTTTTGTTTTCTTTAGAAAATTTCTTTTTCCTCCTCACTTGAATTATTTTTCTTCGTAAAATGAATTTCAATTTCACTGAAATTGAATGAATACTAGAGACTTTTCTATGTCCTTTTGCTCATTCATTCTATTCAAACTCAGAGTAAACATAGCATGACATCTGAAAATAATTTCTTCCATTCTTAGATTTATCTTCTTACATTTCTGATATATCTTTCACATAACTTCCTGAATAATATTCTAAAGTAATGATTGACCGCAGCATCACCATGAACCTTCAATGACTCCCTTTTTTCTTTAAAATTAAAAACTCAGCCTGGAATTTAAGTCCTATTGCCTTTGGGTTCTCAACATACCTTTCTAGTTTTATTTCATATTATTTCCCTTGAAGCTGTATATTCCAGCTCAATTAGATAATTAGTTTTTCCCTGGTTTTGTGACTGTGTGTCCTTTTATCATACATTTGTACCAGTTATACCCCACACCTGATATGTATCATCTCAGTTCCATCTTTTAAATTTCTTTACTTCCATTCCTTACTTAGCTTGCTGGATTTTTAATTATCTTTCCATGAAACTTTTCCTGAACTTCTAGATGCGAATTTACTGTCTAGTCTTCAAATCATATATTTATTTGCCTTTATATAGATTTTATTCTCTGAGTAGAAGATTCTTGAAGGCAGATACTGGTTTTGGTTTTTGTCTGTCTCTAGTTCCCAACACTTTGCTTTGGAGGTAGTAATTACTTAATAAATGATTGTTGAATTGTGTCAAAGAAAAGATACTAACTGTTCCATGTTTTAGTTAGTTAGCAGCTGGCTTGTGAGAATAGAATATGAGCTGACTTATTTTTTTTTAATATTTTATATATTTTTCAAACTGTATGCAACAGTAGTTTTCAACAATTAATTTTTGTAAGATTTTAAGTTTTACATTTTCTCCCTCCCTCCCTTCTCTCTTCCCTCCCCTGACAGAAAGTAATCTAATATAGGCTATACATAAATAACCATGCTAAACATAGATCCATATAAATCAGATTGTGAAAGGAGAGTCAAATCAATGGAAAAAAATAGAGAGAAAAAAACAATACTTAAGGCAACTTTTAAAAATTGAAGATAGTAAGCTTTGTTCTGCATTTAAACTCCAGAGTTCTTTTTCTGGATATAGATATTTTCTGTCATATGTCTTCTATAATTGTCTTTTGATTATTGTGCTGCTGAAATAAACCAGTTCCTCATAGTTGATCATCACCCTAATGTTCCTGTTAGTATATGTAATATTCTTCCGGTTCTGCTCACTTCACTCATCATCATGAACTGAATTATTCTTGAGGCATTTTGTTTTCCTTCCCAAAGATTAATGGTTTCCCTTACAACAGATTGAACAAGCAAATGTGGAGTCAGCCTTTCAGAAGCTTAAATTCTCACTGTCTTAAGTAAGACTAAAGAATGGTTGAATCCTGACCATTCTGATAATATTAAATAGTACTGCTGCAGCAAACCAGGAGAGTTATGACAAGTCCATTATGGCTGGAGAGGAACCAAAGACATTGACTTTGGGGGAAAAAAAAAACTGAATGCTTTTGGCCATCACTACTTTTGTCCTTCATGGACCATAGATCTGATGACTCCTTGCTGTCTCTTTTGCTCCCTCATGTTCAATTCTTTGGGCTATATTTTTTTGTTATTTCTATCTCTACTTGAGCAACTTAACTCAGATGAATTTACATTTCAGATGTCATGAATTTTACTTACCCCATACCCAATAAAAAGAAGCAAATGACTAAAGTAAGTTAGTAACTGGCAAAGTCAGGAGTTTAACTAATATTGGTTTGATGACTTCAACTTCATTCTTCCCTCCATGGTACAGTAATGTCTCCCAATGAAGAAGAGAAGGAGAAATGCTGGGTATGGTGGTTATTATAATTATTAGAAATTTTCTTCTCTGCTTCATATCCCAGAAGGCTGAGTATCCCTTTTCTTATAGGAGAAGCATCCTGTGGACATTATTATATCTAAAGTCCTGATCTGGAGACCAGTCTGTGCTAACACAAGGGAAAATTGGGCTTTGTTTTGCATTTTGACTGACTTGTACTTTATTATGCTAATGAGAAGGTACTGTGTTTACCTCTTTTGATGGCTGTATACTTTCAGTTCTTGTTTACTGCTGACACTGATATTCTCAGTCAATATTTTTCTACTATCTTCCTGCTTGTCAAATTTGTTGACAAAACACTTTTTCAGTCTTGCTTGAATATTCTTAGAAGTAGCATTAACTTCCAAATAATTGCTCTACCTTAAGGAAGATGAGACTGTCCACATGTAAGCAATATTGACAACACAGATCAATGTCTTATTTAAAGGAACTTTTTAAACAGCTCTTATTAACCTGATAATTTGAGAGATCACAAGTAAATTTTAACCTTTCTGAATTTCAATTTCCTCATCTATAAAATAATATGTGCAATAAAATTGTTCTTATGAGGCTCAGATAAAATCACATAATACTTGAAACTTTAAAGCACTATAGTACAACAAACACCCTATTGTGAACCAGATTTAATTGTAATTGAGAAAGATAATAAAAATAAGTAAAAAATACAGTGGAAGATAGATAATAATAATAATAATAATAATAATATTTGACTTTTTAAAGTCAAGACATGACCTACAAGAATACTTATGTAGAATTTAGTGGTTCCCAATGCATATTTTGGGTTGACAGCACTACTTTAAATAAGAATGTAAATGTCAGCAGTTTGTTCTAGTTTCCTACTTTTAAGATTCTCTTTAGAAGGAAGCTGTCTGGATAATGATTTTCAAATGATTCCCTTTTAGCTTTGGTCAGTGTCACTTATATTAAGGTATAGAAGCAAAGACAATGTGTTATAACTGACCACTCTCCCCCCATGATCCATCCTGTCCTTCTTTATTCACATCCCCATCCTTTCCCCTGCTCCCCCCCTCCTTCTTACTCCAGATGCCTATATCCCATTGAGTATATATGCTGTTTCCTCTCCTAGTCACCTCTGATGAGAGCAAAGGTTCCCTCATTCCCCCTTGCCTCCCCCCTTCCATATCATTGCAATAGCTCATTGTAATAAAAAAAATCTTATTATATGAAATATCTTGGCCTATTACCCTCTCCTTTTTCTTTCTCCCATTACATTTCCCTTTTTTCTATTGACTCCATTTTTACACCATATTTTATCTTCGAATTTAGCTTTCTCCTGTGCTTCAACTATAAAAGCTCCCTCTACCTGCTCTATTAACTGAGAAGGTTCATATGAGTTTTATCAGTGCCATTTTTCTATGCAGGAATACATGCAGTTCATCATCATTAAGTCCCTCATATTTTCCCCCTCTCCTCCAATCTCCATGCTTCACCTGAGTCCTGTATCTGAAGATCAAACCTTCTGTTCAGCTCTGGCCATTTCAAAAGGAACATTTGAAATTCCCCTGGTTCATTGAAAGTCCATCTTTTTCCCTGGAAGAGGACATTCAACCTTGCTGGGTAGTTCATTCTTGGCTGCATTCTAAGCTCTTTTGCCTTCTGGTATATTGTATTCCAAGCCCTATGAGCTTCCAGTGTAGTTGCTGCTAAGTCCTGTGTGATCCTGACTGCAGCTCCACGATATTTGAACTGTGTCCTTCTGGCTGCTTGTAATATTTTCTCTTTGACTTGGGAGTTCTGGAACTTGGCTATAATATTCCTAGGGGTTGGTTTTTTGGGATCTCTTTCTCTGGGGGATCGGTGGATTCTCTCCATTTCTATTTTGCCCTCTGCTTCTAGAATATCAGGGCAATTTTCCTGCAGTAATTCTTTGAAAATGATGTCAAGGCTCTTCTCCTGATCATGACTTTCAGGTATTCCAATAATTTTTAAATTATCTTTCCTAAGTCTGTTTTCCATATCAGTTGTTTTTTCAATGAGATATTTCACATTTTTCTTCTAATTTTTCATTTTTTTGGTTTTGAAGTATTGATTCCTGATTTCTGGTAAATTCATCAATCTCCCTGAATTCTATTCTTTGTCTGAAGGATTTGTTCTCCTCAGAGAGTTTTCTTATCTCTTTTTCTATTTGTCCAATTTTGCTTTTTAAGGCATTCTTCTCCTCAATAACTTTTTTGAACTGTTTTATCCATTTGACCTAAACTGGTTTTTAACATGCTATTTTCTTCAGCATTTTTTTGGATTTCCTTGACTAAGCTGCTTACTTCATTTTCATGTTTTTCCTGCATCTCTCTCCTTTCTTTTCCCAGTTTTTCTTCCAACTCCCTCATTTGATTTTCAAAGTCTTTTTTGAGCTCTGTCATAGCCTGAGCCCAATTTCTTTTTTTCTTGGAGTCTTTAGATGCAGGAGCTTGTGCTTCCTCATCCTCAGACTGACTATTTTGATCCTTCTTGGGCTCATTTGCAAAATATTTCTCAATGGTCTTCCTCTTGTTTCTTTGCTTGCTCGTTTTCCCAGCCTGGGCCTGGTTTTGGGGTGCTTCCTGAGCTTTTGGGACACTCCCACAAGGATCTCAGTGTGTGAGTCTCTGTCCTCCCTCCTGGTCTGTAAATGACCATAAGCACCTCCCTCTGCCACGGGGCTGAGGTAGGGGGGCCCTGTTGTTCTATGGGGGGGCCTAGACTGCAATCAGGATCTGAATGTGGTCAGAGCCCCAGAGTCCTGTTCCAGGGGCAGAGGACAACTCTGTAGTCTCTCTCTTCACTCCTCTCCCTCAGCTCAATGAGCTCATGCCCTGAGGGCTCCTGCTTACCGGCTCAGCCTGCTTCTGTTTCCTGCTCTAGGTTGCCAAAAGACCAAGCTGCTAGCTATGTGCCCTGAGGGCTGGGCTCCAAGTGCTCACTCTGGCAGAGGTCCCCTGCTGTTCCCCCACTTTGTGCCTGGTGCTTCCCAGGGTGCAGCTCAGGAGACTCCCCAGCTGCTGTGAGGTGTGACTCCCAGCACCTTGGGGCTGCCTCTGGGAGGCCGAAGTTCTTTTGCTGTGTCAGGCTGCCCCTCTGGCAGGCCACTCCTCTGGTGGGCCACCCCTCCAACCCCAGGGAGCAGAGCCTTTCTGCTCTTTTCCAGGTTACCTTGAGTAGGAGAACTGCCTCATTGGGTCCCTTTGTGGGTTCTGTCTCTCGAAAGTTTAGTTAGAGTCCTTAGTTTCAAGTTTCATCACAGAGCACCTAAGACTGGGTCACTTCTTGTCACCATCTTGGCTCTGCCCCTCCCCCCAAAAGCATTTTTTATATAACATTCTATACCTTTGATTTCTTCTCCCCCAAACTATCTTTATATATTCTTTGATTATTTGCCAACTGAGGAATAGTTTATATTCTTTTAAGTTTGACAAAGTTCTCTATAAATTTGAATTATGAAATCTTTATTGAAGAAATTGTGTACAATACCCCACCATACCACTAATTTTCTTTCCTTTCTAATTTTGCATATATTGATTATATTTGTACAAATACTTTTTATTGAATAATCATAATTACCCATTTTATATCTAACAATGCTCTTTGTCTATTGATTATTCTTAAATTCTTCTCTTATCCTTAAGTCTGATAGATAATATGTTTCATATTCTTCTCTTTTACTCATAATATTGTTCATTTATGGGGTGGGTAGGTGACGCAGTGAATAGAGCACTAGCCTTAGAGTCAGGATTACCTGGGTTCAAATCTGACCTCAGACACTTAATAATTACCTATCCGTGTGGCCTTGGGCAAGCCACTTAACCCCATTGCCTTGAAAAAAATCTAAAAAAAAATCTAAAAAAAAATATTGTTCATTTATTTTTCAATTGTGTCTCATACTTTGATATCCCATTTGAGGTTTTCCCGGATGAGATAGTGGTATGGTTGGCCATTTCCCTCTCCAGTTCATTTTACAGTTAAAGCAAACAGGATTAATTGACTTGCCCAGGGTCACAGAGCTAGTAAATGTCTGAGGCTAGATTTGGACTTGGTAAGATGAGTCTTCCTGACTCCAGTTTGGTACACTAGCCACTATGCTAACTGCTTATGATATCTTAACACCTAACTATCCTGATTATGATATCTCCCTTTTTGACTAGTGATATAGCAATTTTTACCTATCGTGCTAAGATATTTGTCTGTACCTCTTTTCTGCCAGACTGCTTTCCAGTCATTTTTAATATATTGATTCAAATAATCCATGAATAACTAATATTTTCTAATTATTTAAATCTAATTTTATCTATGTAAAAAGTATTTTTATAATAAAGTATTAATTAAATTAAAGTATTTTATTTCATATAATTCTTGGTTTGTCTTCACAGAGATACTCCCAGGTATTTTTATATAGTCTATGGTTATTTTAAATTAATTATCTCTCACTATCTCTTCTAGCAGGGGTTTGTTGCTATTATAAAGGAATGTGGATCATTTTATTGTGTTTATTTTATATCCTTTTATTTTGTTAAAATTATTAATTACTTCAATTAACTTTATAACTGAACCTCTAGGATTTTGCAAGGATGCCATTTTTAACATCTTGGGAAAAAAGCATTTTATTCTAATTCCTTCATTTTCTTTTTCTCCTCTTATTCCTATTGCTTCCATTTCTAGTATGATATCAAATAATATTGGTCATAATTACTGTTCCTTTTCCACTTCTAATCTTTTTGGGAAGTCTAGCTTACCTCTTACAGAAATAGTTGCTGATGGTTTTTGGAAGATGCTTATTTTAAGGAAAATCTATTTACACTTACGCTTTCAAATGTTTTTTTTTTTAGGTTTTTTTGCAAGGCAAATGGGGTTAAGTGGCTTGTCCAAGGCCACACGGCTAGGTAATTATTAAGTGTCTGAGACCGGATTTGAACCCAGGTACTCCTGACTCCAAAGCCAGTGCTTTATCCACTACACCATCTAGCCACCCCTCAAATGTTTTTTAATAGGAATGAATTTTAATTTGTCAACAGTTTTTTTCTGTTTCTCTTCCTACATTCATATTCTTTCTGTTACTTTTGTTTTAAATATCAATTCTGTTCATTGTTTTTTCTTACACTGAACCTCTGTGTTTCTGGTATAAAATCCACTTGGTCTCAATGTGTAATTGTCGTGATATACTATTGTAGTCTGTTGGCTGGTTTTTTATTTAGGATTTATACAGACACATTCATTGTTTTTTTAAAATATGTTTGATTATTCTTTTTTGTTTTTCCTGGTTTTATTGTGATTTAACCTTTCAGTTGGTTTTCAGTCATGTCTGATGCCTTATGATCCCATTTGGCATTTTCTTGGCAAAGATCACGAAAGACGCCTTCTTCAGCTCATTTTACATATAAGGAAACTGAGACAAGAAAGATTCTGTGACTTTCCCTAGGTCACACAATTAGTTTGTGTCTGAGACAAGAGTTGAACTCAGGAAGATGAGTCTTCCAGACTCCAAGTCCAGTGCTTTATACAATGTGCTACTACTGCAGTGTATTTTAATATTACTTAAAGATTTCTTTTCTACTACTTTGCTATTAATTTATTTAAATTGACTTAATTTGTAGGACAGAAGAATATTGTATTAGGCCATACTATTACCTAAGAGTGAGTCTTTACAAAATTGAATGATTCTATGTAGTTGAATCTGATCACTTGGAAATGCTGATGATCCTAAATCTACTAAAATACAAAAGAAAATAAAAACAGAGCAAAACAAAAACAAAAACCTAAAATTGTTAATTTGATTGATGGGTCAAATGTGAAGCACATTGGCATGGGGCTCAGGAGTAAGAATTTTGAGTGCTAAGAATTAATTTTAGACTAACGCCTAGGACTCTGAGAATGGATTTTAGCAATATGGCCATCCATTTTAGAAACTTATGATCTGCCAGCACAAGGGTATCAGATCCTGACAGAGTGCAAAGCAAGAGAAGAACTGGAGGAGGTAGCAGGAATGTGGAAAATGTCAGGGCCTCACATGATAACGGTACCTTGAAATCTCAAGTCAGATTGACTGTAACACAAAGCTCGAATTCATGTCTTTTGCCATCTGTCTAGGAATATTTCCATTCACATTGCCTTGTTCCTCATTCAAGCAAACATATTATGGCAAAAAAATCAATTAAAATCAATAATTGTCAGTATTAGTACTTGAGAATTATTTTGAATTGTAATTTGTTACAAAATCTTTTTTTTTGCTGTCATGAAAGGAATTTTCCATATAGCTTGTTGGTTGATTGGATCTGCCATGTATTGTTTTTTTCTATTTTCCTGCTTCCATGAAGACAATACAGAGGGACAAAATATTCTAAACATTTTTTATTTTATTTTTATCTTAGACCAGATCTTTATGGGTAGATTCTCTTTCTAGAGCACTGGCAATTACTTTGTATTCTTGTAAGAATTTTATCCCTCATTTATCTGAAGGTAAAATTTGAGACAAAGGCAAATTCACGACAAAATGAACCTTCAATTAGATATGCCTGGGAAGTGTCTCCATTATTCAAGTTGCTATTCTTCACACCCATTTTTTTTTTACTTAACTGGATTAAATAGGGCATGAGAATGGGAAAATTGTGCATACTGTCAAAGGAGAATTAGAAGTTTGTCTTTTTAGAAACCCTTCCATGGTTTTTGATTTGTGGATACTAGTCTGAACCTCTCCTTGCTCTTCTTTTATTTCACAAAATGATACTTGTTTGTTCATTTTTATACTAGTGATACTTAATAGATAAGCTAGTTTATAATAGAAGAAGGAAAATGGAATTTAAAGAACCTAGGAATCCTTAACTGGAAAAGGCAACTTTATCCTTATTTCTCCTGGGAAATGTTAATGTTCAGTACTTTAGGCTATTAGAACATTTTCTAATAGTCATTATAATTATACATATTGAGTAATGAACTTGTTAAACAAACCTTGATAGGCTTTCCTAAAATTTGCACTGGATTAGACTAAGGTATGGTAATTCCAAAATCATAGCATCTCAGAATTGGAAAGATACCTCAGACATCACTGAATCCAATATGTACCCAATTAGTCCTTAGTAAAAATTTCAAATTTTTCCCCAATAGACCTTCCCCTCAAAAATATTTGTGAAATGATGCCTAGTGTCATATTAAGCTCAGAATCACAGAATTTGAGATTTATATTGAAGGCATCAATGGCCATCTAGTTTCATCCATATGTTAAAGGAATCTCTATTACTACAAATGTTTTGCCATTCTATTTTACTTTTATACATCTTGATTTGTATGTTGTCAAAATTTGCCTTACTAAGGATTGCACTAATTTTTTATAATTCTGCCCTCTAGGGATGAACAGAACAGTTCTAAGAATTCTTCTACTTAACTACTGTTTGGTATACCAATGGCAGAACCACTTGTTTACTAAAAGAAATTTGACTAGTAATCCACATGGAAAAAGCAAATAAAGAAATTCATGCTGCATATGTTGACATATAGTCAAATGAAAGAACTCATTAAATTAGTTCTTTGTTTCAGGTCTCTTGGACAGGCAATAGGGATAGGCAAAGATCTGAACCCAGAATTCGGTAAGTAGAGACTGAACTAACTTATTTAAGGAAGAAATAACTTGGTGTTCTCAACAATCTCAAACTACTCCCTTCCGACAAAGCCCCCTGTTTTGTTTTTATAATTTTAAGGAATTATTTGAATCAATAGACATGAATTAAACCTGAGGGAGACACAAAATTTAAATAGCAGTAGGATTACTTCCTTCCTGAAGCTTATCCAGGTAAAGAGATTCCTTCACATTGTTGATTCAGCCAAAGGATCTCTAGCAGAAGAGTTCTTAGAGGTTCTGGCATGTTTTTCCTTGACTTATTCATATAAGGTACTTCTTGAATATTCAGGGTTTTGCCAGAAAGCCTTCATAGGAATTACCTTAATTAAAGATGAGTTACAAAGTGTGCAAATCAAGTTATCAGTTCATTGCATTCATCTGTATCTCAGCTTTGTTACCTAGTTAGGCAGTATTCATTTGTAAAGTCAAAAATAAGAGAATAAAGTATTTTTTAAATGCGTGATCCCTTGGCAAACATAGTTACTGTGTGGAAAAAAAAAAATTATGTAGCTCTATTCTGCCCTATGAGATGAGGAAAAATACTAGCAATGTAACTGGAGAGAAACTCTCCTACTCCCACACCAATATTGCTACTAGTTTGACTTCTTTATGTAACAATTAACTTAGAATTATTGTTCAGGCATACAAGGCTATATGAGTGCTATATGTTTTTTAAAATCCCTTTTTTAAATCCCTTTCTTTCTCCCTTCTTACCTGTATCTTTTAGTTATCCTGGCTTCCTTGAAGATGTTCCCTTACTAGAGATTTTTTTGTCCTCTCCCACCAAAGTCTTAAGCTCTCAGGTTGCTTTCCAATTTTTCTGTCTATGTGATCTATGTATTTAGCTATTTCCAAATTATCTCCCTTTACAATGGCATGCACAGTCGTTCTGTCTTTCTTTCTAACCTTAGTACTTAATATAGTGCCTGGAAGTAGTAAACATTTAATTTTAATATATGCTTGTTGACTGAATGACAAATTCTCAATGTCCCAAGCAAGTCTGTTAGATCATGAGTTGAAAAAAAAGTGGGACAGGAGGAAGAGGGGATCAATATGTATTAGTAAAGGAAATTCTTGATAGATATACAAGATGAAAATCAAAGTCTGTTTTTTTTTAAGAATTGAGTATCTTTCAAAAGTGGGATATGCTATTTTAGAAATAAATGTGTTTTCTATCACCAAGGGTCTTTCAGAGTAGAAACCAAATGACCACTCTCAGGAATGTTGAGACTCCTTCTCAGAATTATATGATTTCTGAGATCCCTTTCAACTTAGATTCTATTTCTAAGGAGCAGCAGTGACATGCTCACCAGTTTAGTACTGCTGAGCTATTCAGATAATAACAGAAACAAAAAAAATAGAGTGGTGCTGTGACAAAATAAGAAAACAAAATTATACAAGCTCATTTAGTCAAATGGATATTTTTAATTTATTTTTATATAATTATTGTTATTATATTCAATTAGATATTATAGGACCAATAATGCTATAACTGCTCATACCAATTAGAAGATTAAGACCAGGAATTCAGTCTTGATGAAAAAAGTAAAATTAGCAGCTAGAAAACCATGTGTTTAAAATAATGTTAGAGAGGAGAATATTGTTGAATTTTGTATACTCATACTGTAGCGCCATAGTAAAAGGACTGAATAGTCAAAGCCAGGCTTACAGATAGAAGGAGCATGACTCACAAGGCTATGCCTTTCCCTTCTTTCCAAGTCCCTTGAAGCCATTTTAAGCCTAAAGAGAGTAGATTGGGGATTTCTATGCATTTACTAGGTAGTATAGTGGATAGAGCACTGGTCTTAGAGTCAGGAGGACCAGAGTTTGAATCCATCTTTGAGAAACAATACTAACTAGTGGTGTGAACTTGGGCAAGTCACTTAACCCTAATTGCCTCACATCCAGGACCTTCTCCAGTCATCCTGATTTATATCTGGCCACTGGACTCAGATGATTCTGGAGAAAAAAGTGAGACTGGTGACTTAGCACAGTACTCCCTTACTCAAATCCAATTCATGTACTTATCATGGCATCATCCCTCTGATGTTGTAAACTTCTTTGAGAATGATGGGCAAACATTATTATGTGACACAAATACTTGCTATTGCTTGAACACATTATTTCATCTCCGAAATCTAATTCTGGTTATTTTGCTTGGCTTTGTCCCATGCCTATTTACCTTAGCCCCAACTTCTTGGGCTTCCTTCAAAATTTAGCTCAAATCCGATCTTTGTTAGAGGCATTTTCTGGTTCCTCTTGGTGCTATTGCCTTCACTTCTAAGACTGCTTTCCATCTACCTCATTATCCCTGAAACTGGTCATTGATGATCTCTTTAAGAGCCTCAGTGTTGGGAAGTTCATTTACTTCTAAAACAGTACATTATTAAAATAGTATATCTCACTTTTGAAAGGTGTTCAATTTTTTTAAAACCAGACTTGTATTTTCATTTTAATGAGGTCTTGTCCATGAAAAATTTCTTTTACCAATATGTTGGTCCTTTTTGTATTCAGTTTATTCCTGTCTTAAATCCTTTGTCTATTTATACTTCTTCCAACTATCCTAATAGAAGTATGATTCTCAAGAATTATAAGTACCACCATAGCATAAACAATCCATACTCACAGCCTCTGGGTTTGCTTTTTTCAGCTGTCCTAAAAGAAATACAAGAGGTGCAATTGGTGTCCTACCAAGAAAGGATGCAAAGTGTTTTGGCTAGCTTTTTTTTTCTTTCTATTTACCTTTTTTACATCTCTCTTGAGTCATATTTGAAGATCAAATTTTCTGTCTAGTTCTGGTCATTTTATCAGTTTGAAAGTCCTCTATTTTTTGAAAATTCATCTTTTCCCCCAAAATAATATGTCAAATTTATAGGGTAGTTGATTCTTGACTAAGTCCAAGCTCCTTTGTCCTCCAGAAAGCCTATTCCTGGTCCTCCAGTCCTTTAATGTTGAAGCTGATGAGTCCTGTATGCTCCTGCCTGTTGCTCCTTGATATTTGAACTGTTTCTTTTTGGCTGTTTGCAGTATTTTCTGCTTTAGCTGATAATTCTGAAGTTTGATTATAATATTCTTTGGAGTTTTTACTTTTGGATCTCTTTCAGGTTCATGGCTTTCTGTTCTGGTGTCTCAGATGCTTACAGCTTGTACCCTTTGATAGGACAGTCCTGCCTAGTCCCACCTATTGCACCAGCATTTCAGGGCTCAAAGTTGCCTTCTGCACTGAGGCTGGGGTCTTCATTGTTGACCTGCCATACTGCTGACCTGTGACCTAGTTAGGCAGTATTCATTTGTAAAGTCAAAAATAAGAGAATGAAGTATTTTTTAAATGTGTGATCCCTTGGCAAACATAGTTACTGTGTGGAAAAAAAATTATGTAGCTCTATTCTCCCCTATGAGATGAGGAAAAATACTAGCAATGTAACTGGAGAGAAACTCTCCTACTCCCACACCAATAATGCTACTAGTTTGACTTCTTTATGTAACAGTTAACTTAGAATTATTGTTCAGGCATATAAGGCTACTGAGTGCTATATGTTTTTTTAAATCCCTTTCTTTCTCCCTTCTTACCTGTATCTTTTAGTTATCCTGGCTTCCTTGAAGATGTTCCCTTACTAGAGATTTTTTTGTCCTCTCCCACCAAAGTCTTAAAGCTTTCCAAATTTTCTGTCTATGTGATCTATGTATTTAGCTATTTCCAAGTTATCTCCCTTTACAATGGCATGCACAGTCATTCTGTCTTTCTAACCTTAGTACTTAATATAGTGCCTGGAAGTAGTAAACCTTTAATTTTAATATATGCTTGTTGACTGAATGACAAATTCTCAATGTCCCAAGCAAGTCTGTTAGATCATGAGTTGAAAAAAAATATGGGACAGGAGGAAGAGGGGATCAATATGTATTAGTAAAGGAAATTCTTACAAAAATAGAATTGACCAATTGGAAAAGGAGTTGTGAAAGGTAAAATGAAGAAAATTTTTCCTTAAAAAAAGGAAAGGAGTCTATGGAAACAAATGACTTTATGAGACAACAAGAATTTGTTAAACAAATTGAAAACAAAATTGAAAAAATAAAAGAAAATACTAAATACCTCATCAGTAAAACCACTGGCCTCAAGAATGAATTGAGGAAAAATAATCTAAAAATTATTGGACTTACTGAAAACATTGAAGAGGAAAAAAAAAGCCTGGTCTCAATATGACAGTATTTAGTGATAGAAAACTGCCCTGATATCATGGAACCAGAGGACAAAATAGTTATTGAACAAATACATCAATCCCCCTCTGGAAAGGGATCCCAAAATGAAAACACCAAGCCAAATTCCAGAGCTATCAGTTAAAAGAGAGAATCCTACAAGCAGCCAGAAAGAAACAATTTTGATATCAAGGAGCTACAGTAAGGCTTACACAGGACCTGGCAGCATCAACATTAAGGGATCGAAGGGCCTGGAATACAATATTTCAAAAAGTAAGGGAGCTTGGAATGCATCCAAGAATCCATTATAGGCCAAAACTGGGTCTTCTCTTTCAGGGCAAAAGATGGACATTTAATAAAATAGGAGACTTCCAACTTGTCCTGATAAAAGACCAGAGCTTAATAGAAAATTTGTACTTCAAACAGGAGACTCAAGAGACACATGAAAAGGTAAAATTTTAAAAAAAGGTGGGAGGGGAAGGGGGGGGGAGAACTTCTATCAATTAAGATGAAACAGGCAATATCCCTAACTGGAAGAAAGACTTGAACAATTCTCCAGAACTGTAACTTTATTGGAGAGAATTTAATTAGCCAGAAGAGATGGTAATGCATGACTAATTTGAGAAACTTCTCCAATAAGATGAAACTGAATACATACTTACCTGGGAGAAAGACTCTAATAACTCTCAATAATTGTAATTCTAGTGGAGAGAATAGCCAGAAGTGATGGACACTTATGACCTTTCTGTGACTCAGAATGATTTAAAAACAAAACCTCCTTAAAAAGGAGGACAATAAAGTGATTGGAGGATGTAGGAGACTGAATGGGGTAAATCTTATTACAATAACAAGTACAAAGGACTTATTGCAATGGAGGGGAAGAAGGGAGGAGGTGAGAACCACCTGAACCTTACTCTCATCAAATTGGCTTAAAGTTAACATACACACACTCAGTTAAGTTAAGAGACTTGTTTTACCTTTAAAGTGTTAAAAGCGGAAAAGGGGAGGGGGAGGAAAGGGGAGAATCAACAGAAGGAAGGGAAGGAAGAAGGTGCAAAGGGAAAGGGGAAAAAAGGGAGGGGGTTGGATATAGGAGGGCAAACACACTGAAGGTGGTGGTATTCAGAAACAAAATACTGGGGAATATGGATAAAGGGAAAAATACAAATATAGGGAAGATAGCATGGAGGGCAATAAAGAGTTAGTAATTATAACTTTGAATGTGAGTGGGATGAACTCTCCATTAAAATGTAAGCAAATAGCAGAGTGGATTAAAAACCAAAATCCTACAATATGCTGCTTACAAGAAACTCATCTGAAGCAGAGAGATACATACAGAGAAAAGGTAAAAGGTGGAGCAAAATATATTTTGCTTCAGCTGAAGTGGAAAAAAATGGGGTTAGCAATCCTTATCTCAGACAAAACAGCTGCAAAAATAGATATTATTAAAAGAGATAAGGAAGGAAACAATATCCTCTTAAAAGGTACCATAGACAATAAATTTCAATACTAAATATGTATGCCCCCAATGGTATATCATCCAAATTCTTAGAGGAGAAGTTGAAGGAGTTAGAGGAAGACATAGACAGCAAAACTCTACTAGTGGGAGACCTCAACCCCCCAGTCTCAGATTTAGATGAATATAACCATAAAATAAACAAGAAAGAAGTTAAGGAAGTAAATAGATTGTTAGAAAACAGACAATGATAGTTTTATGGAGGAAATCGAATGAGGTTAGAAAGGAATATACTTTCTTTTTTGCGATACATGGCACTTACACAAAAATTGACCATGTACTAGGGCATAAAAACATAATAATCAATTACAGAAAGGCAGAAATAGTGAATACATCTTTCTCAGATCATAATGCAATAAAGATCACATGTAATATTGGGCCAGGGAGATATAGAACCAAAACTAATTGGAAAGTGAATAACCTCATTTTAAAGAATGAGTGGATCAAACAACAAATTTTAGAAAGAATTAATTATTTTATCCTAGTTAATGACAATAATGAAACACAGCATGCCAAAACCCATGGAATACCCTCAAGGCAGCTGTCAGGGGATATATTATATCTTGAAATGCTTATATGAATAAGTTAGAGAAAGAGGAAATCAATGAACTAAATATGCAACTAAAAAACTTAGAGAGAACAAATTAACCCCCCCCAGTTAAATACCAAATTAGAAATTCTAAAAATTGTAGGAGAAATTAATAAAATTGAAAGGAAGAAAACTATTGAACTAATAAATAAAACCAAGAGCTGTTTTTATGAAAAAAAAAATAAAACTGATAAACTTCTGGTTAATTTGATTTTAAAAAAAAAAAGAAAACCGAATTGATAGTATCAGAAATGAAAAAGGTGAACTCACCACCAATGAGGAGGAAATTAAAGTAATAATTTGGCTTTATTTTGCCCAACTCTATGCCAATAAATTTGATAATCTAAATGAAATGGATGAATGTTCACAAAAATATAAGTTGCTCAGGTTTAATGAAGGGGAAATTAAATACCTAAATAACCCTATCTCAGAAAAAGATATTCAACAAGTCATTATTGAACTCCCTAAGAAAAATCTCCAGGGCCAGATGGATTCACAAGTGAATTCTATCAAACATTTAAGGAACATTTATTATAGCATTTCTATACAAACTCTTTGGAAAAATAGGTAAAAATGGAACTCTGACTAACTCTTTCTATGACATCAATGTGGCACTATACCTAAACCAGAAACAGTTAAAACAGTGGAAGAAAATTATAGACCTATCTCCCTGATGCATATGGCTGCAGAAATCTTAAATAAAATCTTAAAAAAACCAGCTACAACACATTTTCACTAGGATAGTACATTATGACCAAGTAGGATTTATCCCAGGAATGAAGGGTTGGATCAATACTAGGAAAGGTGTTAGGTTTGTTATGGATATAATTAATTATACTAGCAAAAATTATATGATTATATCAATAGATGCTGAAAAAGCTTTTGACAAAATACAGCACCTATTCCTACTAAAAACACTAGAGAGTGTAGGAATAAATGGACTGTTCCTTAGAATAATAAACAGTATCTATCTGAAACCATCAGCAAGCATTATATGCAATGGCTTATATGCTAGAGGCATTCCCAATAAGACCAGGAGTGAAACAAGGATGCCCATTATCACCACTACTATTCAATATTATATTGGAAATGTTAGCTTCAGCAATAAGAGTAGAAAAAGAAATCAAAGGGATTAGATTAGGGAAGAGACAAAACTCTCACTCTTTGCAGATGACATGATGGTATACCTAGAGAATCCCAAGAAATCATCCAAAAAACTACTGGAAACAATTAGAAATTTTAGCAAAGTTGTAGGATATAAAATAAACCCTCATAAATCCTCAACTTTTCTATATATGACTAGCAAGATATAGCAGGAAGAGCTAGAAAGAGAAATCTCATTCAAAGTAACTTCAGACAATATAAAATACCTGGAAGTCAAGGCAGACTTAGAAACTTTTTGAAAACAATTACACACTTCTCACACAAATAAAATCAGATTTAAGTAACTGGGCAAATATAAACTGCTTATTGATAGGCTAAACAAATATAATAAAAATGACAATTCTACCAAAATTAAACTACTTGTTTAATGCCCTATGAAATTTCAAAAATTACTTTAATGAGTTAGAAAAAAAAGTAAGTAAATTCATATGGAGAAATAAAAAGTCAAGAATCTCCAGGGATTTAATGAAAACAAAGTGTAAAAGAAGCTGGCTTAGCCCTACCAGATCTAAAATTATATTATAAAGCATCAGTCACCAAAAATGTCTGGTATTGGCTAAGAAATGTAGTGGTGGATCAGTGGAATGGACTAGGTGAAATAGCAGGAAATGATTATAGTAATCTGCTGTTTGATAAACCCAAAGAATCCAGCTATTGGGATAAAATCTCTTTCTTCGATAACTGATGGGAAAATTGGAAATTAGTATGGAAGAAACTTAAATTAGACCGACACCTCACAGCCTACACCATGATAAGATCAAAATGGATACAGGATCTAGCCTAAAAAAATATTATAGGCAAAGTAGGAGAACAAAAAATAGTTTACTTGTCAGATCTATGGAAAGGGAAGCAGTTTATGATGAAGAAAGAGCTAGAGAACACCATTAAAAATAAACTAGATAATTTTGATTACATTAAATTAAAAAAAAACTTTTGCACAGACAAAACCACTGTTCCCAAATTAAAAGAAATGTAGTAAATTGGGAAACAATTTTTACAACTACTGTTTCTGACCAAGGACTCATCTCTAAAATATACAGAGAACTGAAACAATTTAAAAAAAAAAGACAAACCATTCTCCAGTTGACAAATTGTCAAAGGATATGCAAAGGCAATTTACAGATGAAGAAATCAAAGCAATCCATAGTCATATGAAAAATAATCACTAATTATTAGAGAAATAGAAATTAAAACATCTCTGAGGTACTACCTCACAGGTCTCAGACTGGCCAATATGACCAGAAAAGACAATGATCAATGTTGGAAGGGATGTGGGAAATCTGGGACACTAAGATATTGTTGGTGGAGCTGTGAACTCATCCAACCTTTCTGGAGAGCAATTTGGAATTATGCCCAAAAGGCAACAAAATGTGCATAACTTTTTATCCAGCAATACCACTACTGGATCTATATTCTGAAGAGATTATGTAAAACGGTAAAAACATCACCTGTAAAAAAAAATCTTCATAGCAGCTCAGTTTGTGGTGGCAAGGAAATGGAAAGTGAGGTTTTGTCCCTCAACTGAGGAATGGCTTAACAAACTGTGGTATATGTATGTGATGGAACACTATTGTTCTATTAGAAACCAGGAGGGATGGGAATTCAGGGAAGCCTAGAAGGATTTGCATGAATTGATGCTGAGTGAGATGAGCAGAACCAGAAAATTGTACACCCTAACAGCAACATGGGAGTGATGCTGGACCTTAATGGACTTGGTCATACCAACAAGGCAACAATCAGGGACAATTTTGGGACATCTGCGATGGTAAATGCCATCTGTATTCTGAGATAGAATTGTGAAGTTTGAACAAAAACCAAAGACTATTAACTTTTAATTTAAAAAAAAATCTTATTGTGTAATTCTGCTATATCTCATACCATATATTTCTTCCTCAAGGATATGATTTCTCTCTCATCACATTCAGCTTAGTATTTACTTCATTCCCATAGTATGCATTGATCTAACAATCTGCCTTCTGTGGGGGGTGGGGAAGGGAAGCAAGATTGGCGGGAAAATTGTAAAAATGAAAATAAATAAAAACTTTCTAAAATTAAAAAAAAGTCAGTATTACAGAGTGGCTAGGGACCTGGCCTTGGAGTCAAGAAGACCTGATTTCAGGTTCCATCTCTTAGTCTTGCTTTGTGACTCTAGGTTCCCAGGTAACTCTGTAAGACTAAAAGTTAAAAAGCTGATGCTAATTTACACTGATTGAGGGAGTTTTCTTCCTGGCAATCACCTATGCCATTTAAATTATTAGTCTGATCTAGAAGATCAGAGTACCTTTTGTTGGTTGCCAAGTCACACTGTTGACTCATTGAGTCTGCCCTCCTACTAAAATCTTTAGGTCATTTTCATGTGAACTTCTGTATAGAGAATTTATCTTTGATTTAGTTAATGGGAAGTGGAAAGGGGAGATCAAGGCAACTGTTTTTAAGACTTTAAAGGATTGTCATATAGAAGAAGGATTAGGACTTGCCCCTCTATGACCCTGGAGGTCAGAAGGAGTATCACTGAGGGAAAACTACAGAGAAGGTGACTTAGGCAACTAGATTATAGAAAAATTCAATGAGGAAGTGGTAAGTTCCCTCTGCACTATAGATTCCCCAGTAGGCTTAATGACCACTTGTGGAGAGGATGTTTGTTCTGGTCCAGGATGCATTCTATGATGTCTGTTAAGTACCTTTCAATTTTAGAGGCATGGGTGATGGTAAATACTGCTGGTACAACTAAAAGATATCTGAGCAAATAGAATGAAATGAGATAAATGGGGGAGAATGAGGTGAAGTGGAGGGATAGAGACATGTTAGATTGTAGAGAGTTTTTGAATTTTGCATGTTATACAGTGGAGACTCACTGAAGAGTTTTCAGCAGAGGAATGGAATGTTCAAATGAAAGAGATGATTACATGTGGTAATGTGAATGATGATAGTGACAATAGAGAGGAGACACATGAGAGATCATAAAAGGTTTTATTTGTAACACCTAAGAAGTGGTTGTATATGAGAAATAGAGATGATGCAAGAGTCCAAGGAAATTAATGATTTTTGTCACTGATAGGATTAGTAATGGAAAGACAGTGAATATTTGAAGGGGGTGAACATAAATTTGAAGATACATGAAAGAAGGACAGGGAGGATTAAGGGCAGAGGAAAATGCATTGATTTTCTCAAATGGATAAATGCCCTGTTAAGTAAAAGATTTTATTTTTCACTTTATTAAGGGTAAAGGGCTCAAAGGAGCCAAAGTGCCAACTTTGTAGTTCTTTCTAGAGCATCCGTTTTAGTGTAGGGATCAGGACAGCAACTTTCATTCCCCTCTAAAATGTGCTTCTGACTTTACATATTTCAATACCATTCTACTAAATAAATACATTCTTTCTCCCCCACCCCCTCAGCCCCTCCCCTGTTGTTTTGAAATACCTTTAATATGTTACCTTGCCCTGTAAGAATGTAAGAATCTTGGGAGTAGCTAGATGACACAGTGGATAGAGCACCAGCCCTAGAGTCAGGAGGACCTGAGTTCAAATTTGGCTTCAGACAATAATTACCTAGCTGTGTGACCTTGGTTAAGTCACTTAACCCCATTGCCTTGCCAAAAAAAAAAGAATGTAAGACTCTTGATGATGTGGACTGTTTTTATTGTTTTATGGTTTATTTTGTTTTTTTAATTGATTTATATCTCTAGCACTTCAACAGTGAATAATACATAATTAGTGCTTAATAAATTCTTCTTGCCTCTATTGTAATGTTCTTTGATGGCCCAGTATATATATGGCCATGCAATTGGTCAGCCAGATGGTACAGTGACTAGAACACTAAGCCTGGTGTCAAGAGGACAAAATTTGACTTCAAACACTTGCAAGTTATGTGACCCTGTATAAATCATATACCCATTGTCTGCTTCAATTTCCTTATCTGTAATTTCTCAAGGCTTCAAAGGTTATTGTTATAAATTTACATTTTGAATGTCTGAAATTATTGTCAAATAACTTTTAAGAGTTGTTGAATCATCCCCATCTAAGTTATTGTCCCTTTTCCATTTCATCTGACAAGAGGCATTTTTAAGTTTATCACACTAAAAAAGAAAGATGTGCCATTTTTGGTATAACCAATAATAGTTTAGAAAAGTGAACAATCTTTTAGATGCCTTAAAATGTGAATTTCATGTAACGTGAGCTTATCAGCAAAAGGATATGAACAAGGGAACTAAGCTATCTTATAAAATTGTTCTGAGATGCCAGAGGCTCTTAGATGAACGTTTGTCTCTTATTAGTTTAAAGGAAAAACTGAAGGAAGATTCTTTAAAGTGTGATTTGAGTTCTATAGTAATTCCCAACTCAGTCAAAACAATAGATACCATGTTTTCTTTTTTTGATGATAGAACTGTATAAATAATTATAAAATATTTATTCTTTATGTATTTAGAATATCATTAAGCCTCAGTATACCCATGATATTACTTTCTTTCAGTTCAATCCAGTTTGGACAAATTTCTTTAGTTGTTTTAACAGAAACACAGTGCTTGAAATGGGAATAGAACATGAAATCAAATTCCTTTTGTACAGCACTATCCTTAAGGTCCCTATGGTCCTTGTTGTGATGATAACTTTGACTTTAGGATTTGTTGTATGATTCTGGTTGTTATGAAGCAAGCCATCAATTTAAACTCATAGAATCCTAGGCTCTGAGTTTGGAGAGACACTAGAGGTTTTTTTCATTTCATTTAAGGCAAGAGTCCCTTTTATCAAAGACCTGCAGATCATTATTTAACTTGTTTTATCATACTACCTCTCTTTCCAACTCATAATGCATCCCACACTATTAGAAAAGTTATCCCTCTATTAAATTAGCCTCCTTATTATACCCACCCATTTGTAAGACTATTGTATATTTTGTGATGGCTTTTACTTGGACTCAATGTCTTTATTTTTGTCTTTCCAAGCAAATAAATGCGAATTTAAATATATTTCATGATCAAAACCGATTTCAATCGAATAGAATCCATATTTATAGATCCTGTTGGATTGAAATTCTTGCAGTTTGTAACTATATAGATGCTAGAATTTGCTTCCCGAGAAAAAACATCATTTCTGACAGTTATTTATTGTTGCTGAAATATTGGTTATTAGACTTTCTTATTGCCTATGAAACTGAGTGGTAAAAATCAGAAAAGGCATCACAATCATGACTATATTAGGCCCTGGGCATCAAATTATGAGACCGAGAGTATCCTCTCTGAGTCAAGAAATTTATATGTGGATAAAGATGTTCAAGCTATAAAAATGTCATGTTTTGTATTTATCATTCTGACTTCTTTCCATGGTTCAAATTCCTTAGTGGTGAAATTAGAATCTTATAGCTGAAAGGAACTTTAGTGTTCACTGAGTCTATTTTATAGCCAAGATGGGTTAAGAGATCTGAAACTCTGAATCTGCCAAGTTTGAAACATTAGAAATATTTTTGCAAACAAAACAATTCTTGTAATTATTTCTAGTTCTGCAAATGGTACATTTCTTCTGAACTGTTCCTATAATTAGTCCTCATAGAGATTCAACTAAGGAACTAAAGTTCTTTCATGATATGCTAATGTAGGATAACATACTGGGAGGGTAACAGGTGGTGGTTGGGTAACAGGAGAGCATGGTGAATTTATCTTAAAGGGGGCCTTTTGCTTTCATTCATTCAGAGGTCCAAGCTAGAAATATTCCTCTGAGGATGTGCCCTTTTTTTGCCCTAACAGATGGCAAGAAGGTAACTAGTCCAGTCCATGAAGGAGTTGACCAATGTCCTTTGGGCATTGATACTTGCTGACTAAGACTTTCAAATAAAAAATTTTCTGCCTTGTAAGAAGAGGCAGAGAAAGTTGATGCCCATGTTCCCTATGTCAGTTGGTTGAGGAGTCCAATGTCAGACTCACCTAGAAGATAATTAAGAGTTGAGAGATGAATATCAAGTTCTGGAACCTAGATAACAATAGGAATTATGGTGAGATGGGAATGTAGTGAAGCATGGTGTTGTCCATGGGATTCTTTCAGTAACAATTTGTGAGAGACAATTTAGGCAATTGTGACAGCAGGGCTCCAAGGTGGCAGTTTCTCCAGGGTAATTACAGCCTTGGCAAGACTGTGGAGCAGATAGTTGGAGCAAGTTAAATTTGGTGCCATTGAATTGAATTCAGATTTTGACTCTGTCACTGTCTATGTGCCCTTTGACAAATTATTTAATCTCTCTGAGTCTCTTTATAAAATGAGGAATTTTTAAAAAAATAAGTATTTTATTTATTTTTCCAACTACATACAATTGTAGTTTTTGCCAATCATTTTTTTGGTGAGTTTGACAATTTTTCCCCCCTCCTTCCCTTCTTTCCTCCTGCTTCCAACAAAAAGCAATTTGATACAGGCTCTACATTTATAACCATACTAAATGTAGATCAAAATTGAATGCATTGTGAGAGAAGAATCAGATGCTAACAGAAGAAAAAATTAGAGATAACAAAATTACATAAAACATAAGACAACTTTTAAAAATTGTAGATAATAAACTTTGGTCTTTATTTAAACTCTACAGTTTCATCTCTGGATACAGATGGAATTTTCTATCACAAGTCCCTTATTGTACTGCTGAAATGAGCAAGTCCATCATGGTTGATCACCCCATGTTGTTATTAAAGCATATAACATTCTTCTGGTTCTACTCATTTCACTCAGCATCAAGTCATGCAAGTCTTTCCAGGATTTTCTGAAATCCCATCCCTCATGATTTCTTATAGAACAATAGTGTCCCATTATGCACACATACACTCCACAATTTGTTCAGCCATTCCCCAATTGATGGGCATCCCCTCAATTTCCATTTCTTTATCACTATGAAAAGAGCTGCTCTGAATATTTTTGAACATGTAGGACTTTTACCCTTTTTCATGATTCTTCAGGATAAAGATCCAGTAGAGATATTACTGGATCAAAGAATATGCACATTTTTATTGCCCTTTGGCATAATTCCAAATTGATCTCCAGAAAGGCTGGATCAATTCACAGCTCTACCAACAATGCATTACTACCCCAGTTTTCCCATATCCCCTCCAACATTGATTATTGTCCTTTCTGGTGTGAAATGGTACCTCAGAAATGCTTTAATTTTCATTTCTCTAATCAATAATGATTACAAGCAATTTAAAATGAAGAGTTTGGACAAGAAACTCTAATTTTCCTTCCACTTAAATTCTATGACATGATTCTATGACAAATTCAACTTTCTTAATCTGTCTTATCCCACACATACTATTGCCAATCAGATTTCCTCTCTAATATAATTACACCAAGAGGTAAAACTCCACACTCATTCCATTACATTTTATCTTTTGGATTCCAGTTTCTCATTCTAGTTATTTGGGATCATTTTTGGATCTTGTTTCTTGTTATCTAGTATCTTTGTTTTCTCTTCCCATCTTGTACCCTATGAAAATTTTATTAAATCAATTAGCAAATATGAAGTGATTATTATGTACTAAACATTAGGGATACAGAGACAAAAGTAAAACAGTCCCTGTCTTCAAAGAGGAGACATTCTAATGAGGGTGATAATATGTACATTCATAACTATAAATAGAGTCTATGCAAAATAACTATTTGTTATTTCATGATGAAGTAGATGCAAAGGATTCTAAAAGATATGAGAATGAAGCACATTGCAAGTATAGCCAGAAAGCAAAGCTCTAGAATCAGAAGATAGAGGATTGTGGGTCTGATGTGAAGACTAGTTTATCTCAGCTGTAGTGTGTGCAAAGACAATGAGCCGGGAAAGGTAGTCTGGGGCCAGGTTGTGAAGGATTTTAAGTAGCCAGTGGTGCTTATTGAGTATGGTGGTTGGGAAGGGGGATGTGATGTGGTAAGATTTCTGTACCAGGAATATCAGTTTAGTAGCTGAATGGAGTATGGAGTACAAAGACCAGTTAGAAGCTATTGTAGTATTTCAGGCTAGAGTGGTGATGAGGGCTTTAATTATAATTGGGGTCATTTTATTTTTTTTTAGGTTTTTGCCAGGCAAATGGAGTTGAGTGGCTTGCCCAAGGCCACACAGCTAGGTAATTATTAAGTGTCTGAGACCGGATTTGAATCTAGGTACTCCTGACTCCAGAGCCGGTACTTAATCCACTGTGCCACCTAGCCGCCCAGAGATGGGGTTATTTAAATAATTTATTAACTCTTCTGTTAGTCTGGGAAATTTGTATTTTTGTAAATATTCATCTATTTCACTCAAGTTATACAATTTATTGGCATATAGTTTGGCAAAGTAGCTCTTAATTATCTTTTAATTTCCTCCACATTGGTAGTTTACCCTTTTCATTTTTGTTACTGGTAATTTAGCTATGTTTTCTTTTTTTTAAAAATAAGATTGAGCAAAGGTTTGTCTATTTCATTGACTTTTGCCATAAAACTAACTCTTAGTTTTATTTACGAGATCAATGGTTTTCTTGCTTTCAGTTTTATCAATCTCTCCCTTGATTATATAATTTGGTATTTAATTGGGGATCTTTAATTTGTTCTTTTTCTAACTTTTTTAGTTGTATTGATCTCCTCTTTCCCTATTTTATTCATATAAGCATTCAGAGATATAAAGTTTCCCCTCAAAACTGCTTTGGCTGCATCCCATAAATTTTCATATGATGTCTCATTATTAATATTTTCTTGGACATAATTATTTATTATTTCTATTATTTGCTGTTTGATCCACCCATTATTTAAAATAAAGTTATTTAATTTCCAATTAGTTCTTGGTTTATTTTTCCCTGACCCTTCATTACATGTAATTTTATTGCATCATGGTCTAAGAATTATCTTTATTATTTCTGCCTTTCTGCATTTACTTGTACAGGTTTTGTGCCCTAGTACATGATCACTTTTGGTGAAGGTGCCATGTACTGCTAAGAAAAAGTTATATTCTTTTCTATTCTTTTTATGTTTTCTCCAAACCTCTATCATATGTAAGTTTTCTAAGATTTCATTCACCTTCTTAACTTCCTTCAGTGTTCAGGTTGATTAGGTCCTGTGTGAGTCTGATTGAGTTTTTTTTTATATATATATTTGAATTGTTTTCTTTTTTTTTGCCGCTTGCAATATTCTCTCCTTTGTTTGAGGGTTCTGGACTTTGGCTATTCCAGCCCTTGGAATTTTTATCCTGGGGTTTCTTTCTGGAGGGGTTCTGTGGATTTTTTTCATTGGTTATATTGTTATCTTGTTCTAGTAGATATGGGCAGTTTTACCTTATAATTTCCTGCATAATGTTTTCCAGGTTTTTTTGTTGGTCCAGGCTTTCTGGTAGTCTGAAAGTCTCACAAAAGAAACCTCACACACCCTCATGCAGTTAAATAGCAATTGAGAAATAAAATAGAAAACAAAAAAAGTAATCTTTCTCTATTGCGAAAAAATATTTCAGGTCTTTGTAGCTAAACCTTCAAAAGTCACTTTGGCCCTTATATGATTATTTAATGAAAATCACATTAAAGAAGAGATAAATTACCATATGCTTTGCTATTGACTCTAAGTATCATAATGACTTTTTACCTTACTAGCAATTGGGGTGACACAATGGATAGAGTACTGTGGGCCTAAAGTCATGAAACCCTGAATTCCTATCTGGCCTCATACTTCCTAGCTGTGTGATTCTGGTAAAGTCACTTAACTCTGTTTCCCTAATCTTCCTCATCTTTATAATACGCTGAAGAGAAGGAAGTGGCAAACCACTCCAGTATCTTTGCCAAGAAAACCCTCAAATAGAATTATGAAGAGTCAGCTATGACTGAAATAACTGAATACCAAAAAAGACATCTGACACCTTCTTTACCTTTCCTTTACTAGAATGTGAACTCTTTAAGAACAGAAACTGTCTTGCTCAATCAATCAACTAACATTTATTAAGCATTTTCTACTAACCAGATCCTGTATTTAGCCTTGGAAATTTAATTTAAAAAAGGCAAAATCACTGTCTCTGGCCTCAAGATGGCCAACATCAATGAAGGAGACAATTAAACACACATGCATATATGTGTACATTCATAAACACTTTGGATATATATGGATATATACAAATGTGTATCATATATACAGAGTAGATGGAAGATCATCTCGGAAGGTGGACAGCTGGAGTACGGGAAGCTTAAAAAGGTTTCTTTCAGAAGATGGTATTTGAGTTAAAATTTTTTTAAAAAATCAGGGCAACAAAGGAAGACAGAGGGAGAGCATTCTAGGAGTGGGGACCAGTCAGTTCAAAGGCATGGAATTGGATGAAGGACTATTATGCATGTTAAACAGTCACCTGAACAGGATTGCAGAATGCTTGGAAAGGAGGAAAATATTGTCTTGCTTTTTTCCTCCTATATGTGTATACATAGCACTTACACGGTAGATATATAGTGTTTAAAAAATGCTTTGCATTTCATTCATTCTTTAGTTTCTAAACATTTGAAAGTTGGGAATGATGTTCCAAGTTTTGTGCTGAAACTTAAAAATTGGCAATAAAGAAACCATGACTCTTTTCTAACATATTAGCACGGAAGAGGGGGAGTAGATATTGTTGGATGCAGTTGTTGTACTAATTCCCTTTCACCCTAAGAACAATCAGTGCAAATACTGGGGAACTACCCCTTGTCTTCTAACTTGGAGAAATAGGTGGAGAAAAGTAATGCCAATCATAGTGCTTTGATTCTGGGCCATTCTAGAATGCATCTACAGCATTATGCTATACTCTCACTCTTAGAGTTCCTTGCAAAAGAAGATATAACTTTACCCCCTTTTAAACTGACAGATTGTTAAAATTAAAGAATTTCTGTGTTGAAGGGGAATTTAACCATTTTCTGGTTCAATCACATGAGTTTTACAGAAGTAGAAATCCAGGTAACTCTCCTTATCTTACTCCCCCCTTTCTATTACTGCTCTCTTCCTTGTCCTCCCTTTCTCTTCTACCAGATTATCAGAGATTCCTTTTTAATAAAATTTTAGTTTTCATCTTATAGTTTAACCATTAAGAATGTACAACCCATCATTACAGTGTACCACAGATTTTTTTATCAAGATTTTTTTAATATTCAAGGTGATAGGAATGAGGATGGGGTACAACATTTTACCTAGGAAAATAATTATAATTTCCATTATCAATATGGAAAACAGTGAAGTCTTTTTTTTGATCTCCTAGAGTCTGCCTCCAAAAAATTATTTAGTATTTATTTTGCATGAAAAATGGGAGATGGTGTAGCACAGTAGAAAAAGAGGGGCTTTCTTTTTTTAGTGAAGAAAACCTAGGTTCAAATCCTGCCTCTTACCCATGTTCAGTGAGTTACATCTCAATACCTCAGGTAACTCTCTAAGACAGCACAGTGCCTGGCCCATAGTAACATTTAATAAATGACTGATAAGCTACAGAACAGCTGTTTACCTGTATTAATTGAAAGGCCTTCTTCACTGGAAATTTCCCAAACCAATGAAATCACAGGACAACTTCAAATGTATTTATACTTATATATATTTTTCATATACATATGCATATACTTTAATATATATATACATATATACACAATGGAGTAGTATATATACATATTTATATATGCATGTATACATGCATAATACATAACATTATATATAAAGATACATATATATATATATATATAATTTATTACAGATGCCATTGAGAAATTGTATGATAAATGGGTGGTGAGAACCTTGTATGTATAACATTTAGGCAGACAACACATTCTAATGGTACCCTCTCCTAAAGTAAAGAATCTCTCCAGCACATTGATGGAATTTATAGAAGGCCATGGATAAGAGTCAGGTGGTGTTAGGGAATTAACAGAAAAACATGGATTATGATCTCTATCCTTTAATGATTCTTCCAAACTGATGGGATAATCAATTCACTTCATTACTGTTTCTGCTAATGGAATGTGATTTCTTTGAAGAGATTATTTCATTTTTGTCTTTATATCTGCATTCTGTCTGACTTTCAATAGGTATTTAATAGATTCTTATTGATTGATTGTATTTTCTCTGTAAGGTCAGTACAACTGAGCAATATAATTCAATAAATATTTGTTAAAAGTACAACTAGGTAGGTGATGGCCAATGTGGCAGGACAGAAGGCATTGTAATCTTGATCTGTTAATATCCTTTCTCTCAAAATATAATTTATTTTTTAGTAAAGTCATTATTATTGCTCAATACAGTTCAGTTAATTTCCATCTTAAATACAATACTAGACAGTGATCCTGGAAATTAATCATTGCTCTGTTTGGTACCTTTACACTGAAATTCAGACTAAACACTATTCATCTCTGGTGTTGAGAGAGAAGTATAAAGTCACCAAAATAAAACAACTTCTTAAAATTCTTCACAGAACCCCCCCCCCATAAACAAATATTTCCTCTATTCCCCTAAAAAAACAAAAGAAAAATATAGGAAAGTGAGTAGAACGAGATTTCAAAGCAAGATTTTGTTTTCTGACCCCAAAGGACTATCAAGGTCTGATTGTTATGAGGAACTGTACTTCACATCTGAAAGTTCAGAGATGATTACTCATGGGTCACAGAGCATTTTTTATGGATCACATGCTTCTGATAAAGTCAAGAATCACGTGACAGCTAGATTTCCCATAATAAAGATGTACTTTGAATTTGGAACATATTGTTCTGGAGCTCATATGTAACACCTTTGCTAAAATTCAAGGAAATTTTGTGAAATGGATCTTATTTCATTGCTACTGACTTGTTGAAGGTTAAGGACTCATCAGTGACAGTGAAGAGAAACTTGGAAGGAAGATTACTTGGAATTGTTTGAAGGATAAACAAATTCTGACATTACCAAGCAGTTTCTAGGTATGCTGAAAATCTTTTTTAGTGATTTCTTAAATTTGGTTTAGTAAGATTCCTTTGTGTGAATTTTGTCTTTGCTGATAGGAAAAAAGAAGGGGATGGAGAGAAAGGGAAACTAAGTAAAATGGGTCAAAAGGAGGAAAGGAAAGTTGTATTTTCTTATTATGAAGAAAACAGATTCAAATTTAGAAAATTCTTTCACTCATTTGTTCTGTGCTTTCCAAAATATTCAGAATGGTAGAATATTTCCAGATTATCTACCTTCTTATAGTTTCAATCTTTTTTTGAGGTTTTGAGGCATGGAATATTTGAAAGGGCTGGCTATTCTTAGTGTTGTTTAAGGATGAGAGTTGGTGACCCTTTTTCCTTAGTTCACTGACAAAGGTGACAAGAAATGCTTCATCTTGAAAAGACATCTTAGTCTGTGTTCCATGTGGACTCATACTCAAAGATTCTATGATTTTTCAAACTACAAACCTCATTCATTATCACAGATTCTAATAAATAATAAATTTCAATAAAAAGAGATATGTTTTAAATTCGAACCTGGTTAAAATGGTTAATTCAGTTAAATCTTGGCTTTAAACTGATAGACAGAAATGTGCTTTCTAAGGTAAGAAAGATTATATTTCCAGAATACTTACCCTGTTTTGAGTTTGGAACTTTTGCTCTACCTAGTCAGAAATATTGGCATCAGAAATGGATATATCTAGACTATTTTTTTAAAAACTAAATAGAGTTTTAGTATTATGTTTGGTGTCAGGGATCTCAGTCAGTTGTTATTGAGTAATTTTTTAGTAGTATCCAATTCTTTATGACTCCATTTGAGGTTTTCTTGGCAAAGATGCTGAAGTGGTATGTATCTGAGTCTGGATTTGAACCAATGAAGATAAATCTTCCTGATTCCAAGCCCAATGTTTTATCCACCATGCCAACTAGCTGCCCTAATTGCAGCCAATAATAACATTCAGATGACAATGGGGGTACAACATGGAGGGAATAGAAAACTTGTCTTTAAAGTCAGTAAGTCCTGGTTTCAAGTCCTCCTTATACTCAAACTACTTCTATGACTCTGGGAAATAGTGCTTAACCTCTTAGTACTTAGACTATATTTTGCAGAGAAGATGCTCATTCAGAATCTCTTTATACCAATGAAAGACCCAATCCCTAACAAACCCATAGTTTTCCTAAAGGAAGTGAAAATGACTTTTTTGTTAATTTTAAAAAGTTATTATTCAGTTATTTATTACAAAAGAATTATTTATTTTATTTTTGTATTTTTGATCAATAAATTTTTTAACTTTTAATTTTACCAACTACATGCAAAGATAGTTTTCAACCATCATTTTTTAGTAATATTCTTAGTTTCACATTTTTCCCCTTCCCTCCTTTCCTTCCCTTCCTCCACCTGACAGAAAGCAAGCTAATATATGTTATACATGTATAACTATGTCAAATATACTTCCATTTTATTCATTTTCTGAAAAAAGAAGCAGAACAAAAAGAAAAAAATGAGAGTGAAAAAATTCATGAAACATAAAACATTTTGAAAATTGAAAATAGCAAACTTTAGACTGCATTCATCCTCCATAGTTCCTTCTCTGGATGTAGATGATATTTTCCATCTCAAATCCTTTAGAAAGATCTTTGATTATTATACTGCTATATGAGTAAGTCCATCACAGTTGTTCATCACACAATGTTTCAGTTAATATGTAAAATGTTCTTCTGGTTCTGCTTACTTCACTCAGTATCAGTTGATGCAAATTTCCCGCCCCCCCCCCCCCAGGCTTTTCTGAAGTCCTGCCCCTTATGATTTCTTATAGAACAATCACATACAGAATAACATCACATTCATATGCCACAATTTATTTGTTCAGCCATTACCCACTGATTAGCATCTCCTCAATTTCTAATTCTTTGCCACTATGAAAAGAGCCGCTATAAATATTTTGGTACATGTGGGTTTTTTAACCCTTTCTTGTATTCTCATTGGATATAGACCTAGTTGCAGTATTGCTAGACCAAAGTGTATGTACAATTTATTGCTCTTCTGGCATAGTTCCAAAATTCTTTTCATTAGTTGGATCAGTTTACAATTACAATAATGTCCCCATTTTCCTATATCCCCTCCAACATGGATCATTTGCCATTTCTGTCATATTGACCAATCTGAAAGTTGTGAGGTGGTACCTCAGTTATGAATTTCCTTAATAATGATTTAAAATTTTTTTTCATATGACTATAGACAGCTTTAGTTTCTTCATCTGGGAACTACATCTTCATATCCTTTGACCATTCATCAATTACAGAATGACTTGTATAAATTTGAATCAATTCTCTCTAATTTTAGAAATGAGTTCTTTATGAAAAACACTAGTTGTAAAAATTGTTTCACTATTTACTGCATTCCTTTTAACCTTGGTTGCATTGGTTTTGTGTAAAACTTTAATTTACTGTATTCAAAATTATCTATTTTGAATTTTATAATGTTCTCTTTTTATTGTTCACAAACTGCTCTTTTCCATAGATTTTACTGATAAACTATTCCTAGTTCGCTTAATTGGCTTGAGGTATCACCTTTTATGCATAAATTCTGTAACCATTTCAAACTTATCTTGGTGTAAAGGGTGTGAGATGTTGGTGTCTGCCTAGTTTCTGCCATGTTAACTTCCAGTTTTCCCAGCAATACTTATTAAAATTCTTATCCCAGAAGATATAGTCTTTGGATTTTTCAAACAGTAGATCACTATAGTCATTTACTACTATTTCTTTTGTATCTAATCTATTCTACTGTTCCATCATTCTTAGTCAATACCAAACAGTTTTGGAAATTGCTGCTCTATAATTTTAGATCTGATAAGGCTAGGCTACCTTCCTTTGCATATCTTTTTTTCAGATATTCCCTTTATATTTTTGACCTTTTGTTCCTTCATATAAATTTTGTTACTGTTTTTTGCAGCCCAATAAATTAATTTCTTGGTAGTTTGATTGGTATACCACTGAATGTGTAATTTAATTTATGAAGAACCGTCATTTTTTTAATATTGTGAGCCTCTTCATGAACAATTGTTATTTATCCAGTTATTCAGATCCAACTTTATTTGAGTGAATAGTTTTTTCTATAGTTTCTGAGTTTGACTTGACAGAGTTCCAAATATTTTATATGTTTATGGTTACTTTAAATGGGATTTCTCTATCTCTTGCTGCTCTGCTTTGTGGGTAATATATAGAAATGCTGATAATTTATGTGGGTTCATTTTATACTACAACTTTGTGAAAATTGTTAATTGTTTCAAGTAGTTTTTTAGCTGATTTTCTAGAATATTCTAAGTATGTAATTTTATCATCTGCAAAGAGTAAATTTTGTTTCTTCATAGCTCATTCCAGTTCCTGCAATTTCTTTTTTTCCCTCTTATTGCTAAAGTTAACATTTTTCAATACAATTTTGAATAATAGTGGTAGTAATGGGCATCCTTGTTTTATCCTTGATCTTTTTGGGAATGCTTCTAGCTTATTCCCATTATATTTCATGCTTACTAATAGTTTTATATAAATACTATTAATTGTTTTAAGAAAAACTTCATTTATTCCTATATTCTCTAGTGTTTTTAATAGGAATAGGTGATATATTTTATCAGAAACTTTTTCAGCAACTATTGAGATAGTCATATGGTTTCTGTTAGCTTTTTTAATTGAGATGCTCTTTTTTGCTGAGATTTCCAAATATTAAATCAACCCTTCATTCCTGGTATAAATCCTAATTCATCATAGTGTTTTATCCCAGTAATAACTTGCTGCAATATCTTTGCTAATTTTTTAAAAAAATTCTCATTTAGGAAATTGGTTATAATTTTCTTTCTCTGTTTTGACTCTTCCTGGTTTACTTATTATCACCATATTGGTGTCATAGAAGTAATTTGGCAGAACTCTTTCATCTTTTTTCCCAAATTGTTTGTAAAGAATTGGAATTAATTGTACTTTAAATGTTTGTAGAATTTGCTTGTGAATCCATCTGGCCTTGGAGAGTTTTTGTTAGGGAATTCATTGATGGTTTGTTCAATTTCTTTTTCTGAAATGGGGTTAAATATAGATTTTACTTCTGTTAATCTGGGCTGTTTATATTTTTTATAAATATTCATCCACTTCATTTATATTTTCAAATTTATTGACATACAATTGTGCAAAATAGCTCCAGATTATTACTTTAATTTCCTCTGCTTTGGTAATGAATTCACCCTTTTGATTTTTGATACTGGTAATTTGATTTTCTTCTTTGTTTTTTAATCAAATGGTCTAAAGGATTATCTATTTTATTGTTTTTATAAAATCATTTTAGTTTTATTTATTATTTAATAATTTTCTTTTTTTATCTATTCTTTGATTTTAAGAATTTCTAACTTGGTATTTAGTTGCAGATTTTTAATTCATTCTTTATTTTGTTGTTTTGATTACATGTCTAATTTATCAATCTCCTCTTTCTCTTTTATTCACATATGATTTTAGAGATATAAAATTTCCCCAAATACCTGCTTTGGCTTTTGCTATGTTGCTTTATTATTGCCAGAAATTTTTACTTCTGTGATTTGTTGGTTTAAAGAGGGAATAACACATACACTGAGTTGGGTTTAGAAATTTATTTTTAACCTTCAGGCATTAGGAGGGGAATAGGGCAGGAAGGGAAGGAGAGATTGATAGAAGGGAGCAGAAAAGGAGGAGAAAAGTACAAGGGGAAAGGGGGATTCACTCATTTGATCCACTCATTATTCAAAATTTGACTATTTTCCAATTAATTTTTAGTCTATCCTTTCATTGTCTTTTATTACACATGATTTTTATTGCATTATGATCTGAAAATGATGCAATTAATATTTATGCCTTTCTGCATTTGATTGTGAGGTTTTTATGCTCTAACACATGATCAGTTTTTATGCAGGTCTGTTGTATCTAACTTTTCTTAAATTCTATTCAACTCTTTTACTTCCTTCTTATTAATTTTGTGATTTGATTTTTCTACTTCTGAGAGAGGGAGGTAGAGCATAGTTTTGCTGTCTATGTCTTCCTATAATTTATTTAGTTTCTCCTATCAGAATTTGGATGCCATAGCACTTGGTGTATATATGTTAAGTATTGAAATTACTTCGTTGTCTATGGTATCCTTTAGGAAGATGTAGCTTCCTTTCTTATCCCTTTTAATTAGATCTATTTTTCTTTTGTCTGAAATAAGGATTGCCACCTTATTTTTTCACTTCAGCTGAAGTATAATATATTCTGCTCCAGCCTTTTACCTTTCTCCTGTGTGTATCTCTCCTCTTCAAATGTATTTCCTGTAAACCACATACTATAGGATTCTGGTTTTTAATCTACTCTGTTATCTGCTTCTATTTTATGTGAGACTTCATCCCATTCACATTCAAAGTTATAATTAATAATTCTTTATTACCTTCCATCCTATCTTCCCTCCATTACTACTTTTCTTTCTCATTTAACCCTATCCCTCCTCACCAATGTTTTGTTTCTGAATATAGCCTCCCTCAAACTGCCTCCTATTCTATCAACCTCCCTCCCTTTTCTTCCCCCTTTCCCCTTGTACTTTTCTCCTCCTTTTTTCCCACCACTCCCTTCTCTAAGTCCCTCCTTCCTTTCCCTTCCTGCCCTATTCCCCTCCTAAGGTCTGAAGGGTTATTCCTCTTTGAACCAAATCTGATAATATTCAAGCAATTCTCATCCCCTCCCTTCTTTCCCTTTCTCTAATATGACCTTTTGTCTCTTCATGTGATGTAATTTGTCCATTCTACCTTCTCCCTCATTCCAAACCATTAAATCCCCTTTTTTAAGAATATCTTAATTTCTTCAAATCATCCCATCAAAATCAATTAATGTCCATACCTTCAGTCTAAGTATACTCACTCAGAGTTACAGCTCTCAAGAGTTATGGCTTCCTCCCATGTAGGGATGTAACCATTTTAATTTTATTGAATAAAAGTCTTTTTTCCCCCTTTTTATGTATCTCTTGAGTCTCTTCTTTGAAGATCAAATTTTCTGTTCAGCTCTGTTTTTTTTTAATCAGGAAAATTTGAAAGTCACATTTCCTTCAATGTCCATCTTTTCCCCCTGGAAGAGGCTAGTTGATTCTTGGTTGTAATCCAACCTCTCTTTGCTCTCTGGAATATCATATTACAGTCCTTCAGTCCTTAAATGTTGATGCTGCCAAGTCCTATGTAGTCCTGACTGTGACTCCTTGCTATTTGAATTGCTTCTTTCTGCCTGCCTGCAGGATTTTCATCTTAATCTGATAATTCTGTAATTTGGCTATAATATTCTTTGGCATTTTCATATTGTGATCCCTTTCAAGAGGTAATTGGTGGATTCTTTCAATGGCTATATTTCTCTTTGAATTTTTTTTAGGTTTTTGCAAGGCAATGGGGTTAAGTGACTTGCCCAAGGTCACACAGCTAAGCATCTGAGGCAAATTTGAACTCAGGTCTTCCTGACTCCAGAGCTGATGCTCTATTCACTGCACCTAGCTGCCTATTCCTCTTTGGTTCTATGATATCAGGGCAGTTTTTCTTGATGATTTCTTAAAATATATTGTCCAGGGTCTTTTTTTTATTGTGGCTTTTAAGTAGTCCCATAATTCTTAAATTATCTGTCCTTGATCTAGTTTCCATGTCAGATTTTCCAATGAAATATTTTATATTTTCTTTTGTTTTCATTTTTTTTGGTTTTACTTGACAAATTCTTGATATCTCATATAGTCTTTAGCCTCTACTTGCCCCATTCTATTCTTCAGTTGTTTTCTTTGGTTAATTTTGCATCTCCTTTTCTATTTGATCTATTTTTAAAAATCTTTTTCCATTTGTTTTTTTCATCCACCCAATTAAAAGGATTCTTTTTTTCAATTTTTGTGTTTCCTTTTGTAGGATGTTGAATTTCTCTTGCATTTCTTTTCCTAGTTTTTGTACTTGATTTTAAAATTCTTTTTCAGCTCTTACAAGAAGTGTTTTGTGGCTGGAGACCCAAATTCACATTCTCTGCAGCTTCATAAATAGTGCTTTTCTGCCATTCTCTTCTAAGATAATGTTTTGACCATTCTTATCTCCAAGATAGCTTTTCTAGAATCCTGGCTTTTCACTGATTTTTTCTTACCCTTTCTGAATTTTGTTACTTGACAGTGCCCCAAGATCCTTGGGACTTATTGAGAACACCATCGGCTTGTTCATTGACTAGAGTCATTGAATGCCAGTACGTTGCTCACTAAGCTGGCTCATCCAATCCAGTCGTACCAGCTGAACAGGGTCTGGGTATCTTGGAGCCCTCTTAGCTGACCTGTTGTGCCATTTCACTGCTGAGTTCACACTCCAGGGGTCTTAGTTGTAGCTTTCTCCTGTAGCTGAGAAATTCCAACCGGTCCCTACCATGCCCAGCCACCCATGGTTTTGGTTTCAGTTCCTTATTCTGAGCATATTACTGCTGTACCTGAGATATACCTTGCTGTAAAATGTTCCACTCTGTTATTTTGTGGGTTCTGTTACTCCAGAATCCATTTAGTGTATTGATTAATGTTATTTCTTTTTATCATTTTTTAGGTTTTTGCAAGGCAATGGGGTTAAATGGCTTGCCCAAGGTCACACAGCTAGGTAATTATTAAGTGTCTGAAGCTAGATTTGAACTCAGGTACTCCTGACTCCAGGGCTGGTGCTCTATCCACTGTGCCACCTAGCTACCCCTTAATGATATTTCTCAAGGAAATTAGGAGAACTTAAGGAAATTTCTGACTTCTCTCTGACATCTTGACTCCACTTTATTAATTTATTTTAATTTATACAATATTTAAAATTCTGAGTTCCAAAGTCTCTTCATTCCTCCTGCCCCTCTTCCTATCCACTGAAAAGACATTCATTATGATATTAATCATACATAAGATATACAAAGCATTTCCATATTAGCCACTTTGCAAAAGAATACACATAAAGTTTTTTTTTAAGTATGATTCAATCTGCACTCAGATTCATCAGTTCTATGACTGAAGAACTGAAGTTAGAAAGTTTTTTTAAATCATGAGTAAATTGGAATTGTCTTGGATCACTGAAATGATAAAAATAGTCAAGACTTTCACAGTTGGTTATCATTATAACATTGCTGTTACTAGGCACAATTGTTTCCTATTTCTTTTCCTTCATTTTGCATCAGGTTATATAGGTCTTGCCATATTTTTCTGAAACCATTCCACTCATTTCTTAAAGAAAAATAGTACTCCATCATCATCATCATCATTAAATGCTATTTGTTCAGCTATCCTCTAATTGATGGACATCCCCTCAACTTCAAATGCTTTGTGGCTACAAAAAGAGCTTCAATAAAAAATTTTTTTAACAATCACATTTCATTATTTTCATGCACAGGAAGATAGTTTTCAACATTCATTTTTTTCAACATTCATTTCTGTAAGATTTTGAGTTCTACACTCTTCTCCCTCCCTGTCTTCCCTGCCGAAAAAGCAAGCAATCTGACATAGGTTGGACATTGTACAATTATGTTAAACATATTCCATATTTGTCATGTTCTGGAAGAATCAGAACAAAAGAGAAAAACCACAAGAAAGAACAAAGCAATTTTAAAAAGTGAAAATATTGTATTTTCATCTATATTCAGACTCTATAGTTCTTTTTTGACTGTGGAGGGCATTTTCCATAACAAGTAATTTGGAATTATCTAGGATCACCATATTATTGAGAAGCATTAAGTCTATCATAGTTCATCATCACATAATGTTGCTGTTATTGTGTACAATGTTCTCCTGGTTATACTCACTTCACTGAGTATAAGTTCATGTAAGTCTTTCCAGTTTTCTCTGAAATCCACCTCCTCTTCATTTCTTATTACACAATAGTATTCCATTACATTCATACATTCATATACCACACCTTATTCAACCATTACCTAGTTCATGGGTATCCCCTTACTTGCCAATTCCTTGCCACTACCAAAAAAACATGCTATAAATATTTTTATATATAAAAAGGTTTTTCTTTTTTTTTAATCTCTTTGGAAAACAGATCTACTAGTAGAATTACTGAGGCAAAGGGTCTGCACAGTTTCATAGACCTTTGTCCATAGTTTTAAATTGTTCTCCTTTTAACTGCCTTAATAATGATAATAAGGTTTTTATGAATTACATGTATTATCTTCTCACATAAGAATGTAAGCAGGTTAACTTTGTGTCTCTTATAATTATTAGTTCATTTTTTATCTTTTTATGTTCTCTTCTGTTTGAATATCAAATTTTCTATTAAGTTCTGGTCTTGTCATCAGAAAATTCTCTATTTCATTAAATATTCATTTTTCCCCTGAAGGACTACACTCAGTTTTTCTGGGAAGATGTTTCTTGGTTGTAATTCTAACTTCATTTTCTTCTGAAATATCCAATTCTAAGCCTTCCACTTCTTTAACACACACAAACCACTAAATCTTATTTTATACTAACTGTGGGTCCAGGATAATGATTTTTTTCTGACTGCTTGAAATATTTTCTCCTTGACTTGGGAGTCCTGGAATTTGATTATAATATTTCTGCAAGTTTCATTTTGAGATTTCTTTCAGGAGATGATTAGTGGATTCTTTCAATTTTTATTTTTTTCTCTCTGGATCTAAGGTTTCTGGTTAATTTACTTTTGTGTTCATGTCTTTCAGGTGATGCAATAATTTCTAGAATATCTCTCTTCAATCTAAATTCCAGGTTAGTTGTTCTTCCAAAGAGTTATTTCATTTTTTTCCTTCAATTTTTTTCATTCTCTTGTCTTTGTTTTAATCGCATTTTGATGTTTCATGAAGTCATGAGCTTACACTTGCCCAATCTTAATTTTGAAGGAATTAATTTTTTCAGTGAGCTTTTATATCTCATTTTCTATTTTACCAGTTTTGCTTTTCAAAGAGTTCTCTTCAATGAATTTTTGTTTCTCTTTTTAACTTTAGACCAATTCTATTTTTAAGGCATTTTTTTCTTCAGTATTTTTTGTGCTTCTTTTACCAAGTTGTTATTTGTCTTTTCATAATTTCCTTGTATCACTCTCTTTCCCTTACCCCCAATATTTCCTCTACAATTCTTATTTCTTTCTTTATTTCTTCTGGAAATTCTTTTTGGGTTTGAATCCAATTGGATTTTTTCTTTGAGGCTTTGTTTGTAGCTATTTTCACATTGCTGTCTTCTTCTGAATTTATGTCTTGATATTCATGGTTACCATAGTCACTTTTTATGATCAAATTCTTTTTTTGGTTTGGTCATTTTCCAGACTATTTCTTGGCTTTGAGATGTATGTTAAAGTTAGATCACCTGAAGAGGCACTGTCCCAAAATTTAGGCTTTTTTTTATGCTGCTGTTTTCAGAGTTAGTTCTGGTAGTCTGAAAATTTCCTTTTTCTTTTTTATTGGAATATGAAGTGTGTTTCTTTATTGTGCCAGTAAAAAATCAATAGCAAGGCAAATTCTTTTTTTTCTACATTCATCCATATGCCTTTATATACTTTTATGTTACAAAATTTCCTTCCATCCTCCCTTCTACCTCCCCCAACCCCCTCAGTGGTGAACAATTAGGTTAATATTGTACATACATATTTGTGGTAAATATGTTTCCAGATTAGTCATTTTCAGTATAAGGAATTAGGATTAAGGGAAAGAAATATATAAGAGATATTTTTTAAAAAATGAATGTAGTGTTCATCAGATTCTGAAGGAGTATTTGTTTTGTTTTGTTTTGCTTTTCTTGCTCTGGATGGGGATAGCACTGTCCAAAACCAGTCTAATACATTTGTCCTAGCTTTTTGAACTGCTGAGAGGAGTTGCTTCCATTAGAATTGTTCATCTCACAATATTATTATTAATGTGTACATTGCTCTCTTGGTTCTGCTCCCTTCACTCAGCATCAGATCTCATAAGTCATTCCATGCTTCTCTAGAGTCTCACCATTTATGGTTTCTTATAGGACAATAGTGTTCCGTAATATTCATGTATCAAAACTTGTTTAACCATTCCCCAATTGATGGTCATCCACTCAATTTCAATTCTTTGCCACTACAAAAAGAGCTGCTATGAATATTTTGCATGAGGGACTTTCCCAATTTTTTAATAATTTCTTTTGGATATATAGGCCTAGAATTGGAATTGTTGTGTCAAAGGGTACAAGCAGTTTTATTGCTCTTTGGGCATAGTTCCATATTGCTCTCCAGAATGCTTGGATCCATTCACAACTCCATCAGCAGTGCCTCAATGTCCCAATCCTCCCACAACCTCTCCAACATTGATCATTTTACCTTTTTGTCATCTTAGCCAATCTGATAGGTGTTGATTTGGAGCATTTTTATATGATTATATATAGCTTTAATTTCTTCATTTGAAAACTGTCAATTCATATCCTTTGACTATCAATTGGGAAATGACTTATAACCTTATAGATTTTATGGAATTCTCTATATATTTTAGAAATGAGACCTTTATCAGAACTCCCAGTTGTGAAGATTATTTCCCAGCTTTCTATTTTCCTTCTTCTAATTTTGGCAGCATTGATTTTATTAGTGCAAAAACCTTTTAATTTAATAGAATCAAAATCATTCATTTTTCAGTTCATAGTTTACTCTAATTCTTGTTTGGTCATAAATTTGTCCCCTTTACATAGATCTGATAGAGTATTTCTTGGTCTATTAATTTATCTATGTTGTCACCCTTTATGTCTAAATCCAGTACCCATTTTGACCTTATTTTGGTTTGGTCTGCAAATTTTCAATATTTCAAAGATGGTGTTCTTTGAAGGAGGTGTGGTCACTGGTCTCCTGGTCTCTCCCCTGGTCTCCTGAAGAAGTGCTAGCACTACTCCTTGCTTTAGTCTTGTAACTAGGACTCCTATTTCCTTATGACCAACCACCAGCATTCCTCTCTGCCCTAGAACTGTGACTATGAACTGCATATGATCAGTAGTGTTGCCAGTCAGTGCCACCTATATCAGCTACCAGCAAATCTCTTTCTGACCAGTTGTCTGAGCTCCTTACCATCTCTGATTTAATATCTCCTAAAACTGCTAATTTTCCTGTTTCTGTGTGTTTATGCTCTAGATGACCTTACTGTTTCAAACTTTTGACAATCTCTTAAATTTTCTTAAGTCATAAAAATTTCTCATCCTGACCTTTTGTTGAAGTGACCCTGTCACTCCAAGATTTTATTAGAAGCATTATTTTAAAATTGTTTGAAGGAGAGTATTGGAAAAATTCATCTGGGTGGCTGTCCCTAATCTGCCATCTAGTCTCTGCCTCATAAAGATGATACTTTATGAATAACATCTGAGGCTTGATCTCTTTGCAGGACTATTTAAGATAATGATGTTGTGTGGAAATGGCATCAAATGTCACAATATATTCTTTAAGGTCAGATGTCTTCTATAAAAGTGAATGGAGAGTGAAAAAATGATTTAGATAATTGCAACTAAAACAATCACTTGAACTTCATTGTCTAGTATTTAAGAAGTAATGCTATTTTTTAAAAGTAAGTTTCCATTAATAGTTAGGTCTCTCAAGTGTCCATTTCCTTTTTATAGTCTAGTTTGTCCTCAAAAATAAGCCTAGGAGTTCTATTATGCAGAACACACAGTTAGTGTTTGTGCAATTTAAAGCCTTCAGATTTTTTTGAGGTTTAGGGGAAAGAAGTTAAACTTTTTTCAGCCTACAATTTTGTTGTTCTTGTTATCACATTTGCTTATCAAGTATTTTCATCAGATTTCAGTATGCTTATGGCTGGTTAGCTTTTCCTTTTATAGTTGTATCCATATTTCTCTCTTTTTTATTTCAGGCAATGGGGTTAATTTAAGTAACTTGACTGAAGTCATACAGTTAGGCAATTATTAAATGTCTGAGGCCACATTTGAACTCAGGATCTCCTGATTCCAGGGCTGGTGCCCTATCCACTGTGCCACCTAGCTGCCCCCATATTTCTCTTTTTAAAAATGATTTTCCAAAACTCCAGAATGAGTTATATGGAACTAAATTAAAATTATAGTAAAGGGTTTTGAAAGATTGATCTGGTTATGCATTCTCTGTGCTAACTGCAGGAATGAAAAGCATTAATTGGATGGGAAAAAAAGCAAGTATTCTTATGCTGCTGTGAAGTTCCTAATGTGTTAGATAATTTGGTATATCAGCCATTTCATTTTCTACATGTGAATATCTCAAGCAAGTGTTGTCATAGTTACATTCACATAGTCCTATAAATCATCATACTAAATTGTTTAAGAAATTAAAAGTCAAACCTGAGTAAATAATTCCAAATGGACAAGATATCCATATAGATTACTCAATAGGCTTTCCTTGTCTTGAGTAACTTTATATAATCTTATAAATTTGATGGAATTCCCCAGGGGAACCTGGGAGCTAATATCTAGGGTCAAGTGCTTGACTATAACCTCAGCAATACTTTTTTAACATGGATTCTGAAATCTCTCTATTGGAGAGCTGATTTTAACATATCCATTTATTGTTTAGCTATGACTTGTGGCACAAATGAGGTCACAAAGAATTTTACAAAGAAAGTTTGATGTTAACAAAAAATGATCCAATTGAATTCAGTAAACATAAGCACCTAAAATTCGATTGTTTTTCCATATTTTTAATGTATAATAATTTTTCCCTTGGAGAAGGAGTTTATAGTCTATTGAGGAAATGTGTATACAGAAATAAATAAGATTAAACTAATGATTAATGTGATATGGGTAAAAGTGAGAATCCCTCATAAAATTCTAGGAGAATTTAGAAAAGGAGAGATGATGATAGTGCAGAGAAGGTTTCATAGAATAGGAAAAACTTGAGTTGGGTCTTGAAGGACCAAAAGAATGTCAGCAGTCAAAAGATGTAGAGAGAGAGAATATATTTGAAGTAAAAGTGGTATTTTCTATGCTTTCATGCAGAGAGGAAAGTGCAAAGAAAGACTGAAAAATGATTAAGTTAACCTGGAGCATAAAGAGGAATGATGTTAAACCTAAAAAGGCAAAAGAGAGCTTTAAATATCTATGGAATTTGTATTTTATTCAAATCACAAACAGGTATTTGTAAAAGTTTTGGGACTGTGAAGTAGGTGGTCAGAACTGTGCATTGGGAAGTCAATCTTGGCATCTATATGGAATTAATATTGGAGGTGGAGAGAGGGAGAGAGAGATAATATGTATATGAATTTTTATCTTTCTGAAAAAAAAAGAGTGTAAAGAAAGAGTAAGGTGGTAGAGACAGACCAAAAGATAAAATCTAACATAAGGAAGAAATGGTCAACTATGTCAAATGATAAATAGTAGTCAAGATGAAAGAGAACTGATTAAAAACAATGCAACTTGGCAAGGTGGGGAAACTGAACTGAGGAAAACTGATTGAAGAAGGCCAAAACTCAGACTTCAAAGAATTTTTACTTCTTTTTATAGTAAACACTTTCTTGGAGAAAATAATTTGTAAGTGCTTGAAATAGCAGAAAACAATTAACATTGCAAAATTTAAATATATTATATATTTTCAAATAAATTTTACTTTTTAATCAGCAAGAACTGTTTTCTTCCTCTTTTAAATCTTCACCCACCAACTGAGAAAAATAGAAATAAAAGGTCTCTGTAAACAGATATTCATGATCAGAATATCCATATTAACCAAAATTTTCATGAACAAACAAATTTGTCTCAATCTGAATTCTTTAGTCTATCTCTTCTCTGAAAAATAGGAAGCATATTTTCCTTATAAATCCTCTGGAATTTTGGTCATTGTTTCAAAATTGCTTGTCTTTATAGTATTGTTGATATTATATAAATTGTTCTAAATTGTTTTAGCTCCCTTCACTCTATGAATTATCATTTGACAATTCATGCTTGTTTTTTCAGATTTCTCTGAAATGATCCTAAACACTATTTCTTATAGCACCATATAGTATATCACATTTATATACTATAACTTTTTCAGCCATTTTTGAGTTTACACGTAATGCCCTCAGTTTTCAATTCTTTGCCATCACAAAAAAGCTATTTTTGTACATTCTTATATTTTGTTTTTCTTAGAACTAACTCCTCCTTTAATCTAAACTCCCACTAATTCCCTCCCTCCCTTCTACTCTTTTCCTTCTGTTTCTCTTTTGAATGAAATACAATTCTATACTCCATGTAATTATGTGCATACTCTTCTTCCCTTGTCTAGCTCAGATGAGAATGAATTTAAAGTATTATCTGCTCCTTCCTCCTTTCTCTTTATTTATATAATCTCCTCCTTATACACTCTAATTATATAATGTAATTTTCCCTTCCTTCCTCAACTTTTCTTCCCCTAATGTATTCCTCTTGATTTTCATTTTGATTCTTCCTTTATGATCATCAAAATAGACCAAGCATCAGAAAATCATTCCCATGTCTTCTGTCTAAATAGATATTCTTTATGTTACCCAATGTGACAGGATTCGGAGGGGACTCATGTATCATCTCTCCATTTTAGAATGTAAATGATTTTATACTTTTGTTTTTTATACTTATTTGCTCATGTTTTTCTTTACTCTTGTGTTTACACTTGAAAGCTTCTATGCAGCTTTGATTCTTGCAAGACTTCTATTTCAATAAACAGTCATTTTCATTTTCTATAGTCCATTTTATTGTTTTAAGTTTTTCTGTGATTTATAGCTGTATCTTTTGTTTTCTGAAAAATCATATTCCAAACTGCTCAGTTTTTAATAGTGTTGGCTGCTAAATCATGTGTGATTCTGTCTATAGTGACTATACTTGCATTCTTTCTTTCTGGCTACTTAAATGATTTATCATTGATCTTGAAGTTAAAGATTAAGGTTCAAGTATTTCAGGGAATTTTCATTTGTAAGTTTCTTTCTTCTGATTTTACAAGTGCTATATTTCTTGGTATATAATGTTGAGGCTCTTTTTTGACCAGGGCTTATAGGGCAATTCAGTGATTATTAAATTATTCTTCTTCAAGTTATTGTCCATGTCAGTTATTTTTGCTATGAGATACTTTACATTTTTGTCTATTTTCCAACCTTTTCACTGTTTTAATAAATCTTGTCTTGTGGAGTCATCAATTTCTATTTGATCTATTCTTATTTTGATTGGGCAAATTTATGTCAAGTTGTTAATTCCAGTTCCAATTCTTTCTTCCATAGTTTTCATTTCTTTCCATTTTTCTATTAGTATCAAATAATTTATTAAGAAATAACTATTAAATTTTTTACTTCATTTCCTTTATGAAGTCTGTTTGAATTTCTATCCAAACTTTATTTTCCTTTGAATTTTTTCCTTGTAAATATTTCGAAGTTATTATCTGGATTTTTGTCTTGAATGTTTTTGCTACTTATAATAATTTCTATGGTGGAATCCTACCCCCTCTCCTCCCCCACACATACTATTTTGCCTGTTTTTTTCTAGTCTATTTTCTGCCTTTGGACTTTTTTTTTAAGAACCTTTGGGCACTGCACTATTCTTGGAGGGAATCTTTAGAATGAGTTTTTTCCCCTTCCTTCCCCCTGTTATTTTTTTTTTTTGGGGGGGAGGTTATTAAATGTTATGTTATTCCAGAATCTAAGGGACAAATCAGTCAGAGCACCTGGAAGTTTAAGTGTTCTCACAGTGATCCAGAGCAAAGTTTGATCAGTGGCGTTATAGTCTGAGCTCTACAAAATTTTTCACCTTGTTTTGTGTCTAAGCAATATGCCTGTTGGAATTCAAATAGACTGCTCTTGGTTGTAATCACTATCAGTTAACTGGAGAGTTCATTCAGAGTGACAGAAGTCTAGTTTTCTCCTTGAACTATCAATCCTTGCCTAGTTACTCAATAAACTTTAGTCAGCCTAGGGTTTGGAATTTTGATTCTGAGCTCCAGATTACACAGCTGTGACTTGTTTCTGAACTACATTTTTGTGGAAAACACAGTATGGGGTCTATAACCACTTTTTTGCTCTGGACCATCACCCCCAACTATGGGTCACTTCTTCAGTCTACCTTTAAATTATGTATCAGATGTGGATAGTGAAAGCAAAGCTGCCATGACACCTATTCTTACATCCTGCACAAATTCTGACCACTCTATAATGGATTTAGGATAGTTTCTTGTTTTGTGACTGTTGTGGTTCTCTATGATTTCCTGAAAGCATCTGCAAGAATGTTCCTAGTACCTGAGGACCTCTCTTTATCTTCTTATGTTGATCAAGCCTGGGAAAAATGACTCATTTTGATTTTTCTTAGATTTCCCAATTATAATACAGGCTGGTGGGTATTGTTGAACTGTTTGAAGATGTGGGAAAAGTCATGGCAATGACACCTTGGCTCAAAAATAGGGTTAAATTTTGATGGGAAAATATTTTTTATTAATATGATATGTATATCAATTATATATATCTATTATGTAAGACAACTGATTTGTCAGGAGAAGGATGAGAAGTAGTAAAGAGCCAGGAGAAATAATAATAATGAGGAAAAAATAGAACATAGATTTGAAACGATTCAATCTTAATTATTTAAGTAATAAGATGAAAAATAGACCTCAGAAATGCCATTATCTCCAATTATATTATTTTTATGCCAAAATTTTGCTAATGTGAATGAGTTGCCACAAAAGAACAAAGGAATCATTTTACTTATGATAGCCAAAGACAACAATGGTTTAAAATATAAACTTATTTGGAAAATTTTTTGAATAATAATAATTATGAACAGTACCATCTCATATAGCAGAAAAAGGTATTGTGGAGTAAAAGCAGTTATTGAAAGCTTGGCAAGAGACCCAACTATTTGAAATTATCCAAAGAGTATTTATTGATGAAAATGACTGGGATACTTCAAAAAATGAGAAAAAAAATCTATGAAAATTGATCAGAGAAATTTTTTTTTGACAATTAAAGGCAATAAAACCAACAAAACTGTACCCTAACATTGTAGGTGAGTGGTCTAGAGTACATTGGATAAGTGGTAAATTTATGAGGACACATTTAAGAATCACACTAGAGTGATATCAGAGATAAGCTTCAATATATACCATGGTAGTAAATTCCCAAATCAATGATATCATGTATCCATTGGAATATTTGAATGTTTTTAGGAAAGAGTAGATGATTATATTTTTAAATGGTAAGAAAGGAGTCAATAGAGAGATTGCAAAAGAAGGGTAACAAATTCCCAGAAAGGATAGGTGGAAAGGGAATCAAATAGTATAAGTGAGAGGTTAACCTCAGAAAAGAGAAGGGTAAGCTCATTTCCTGAAGCTCAATGAAAAGAGAGAGAATTTAAGACATTGGTTTTGAGGTTTTCAGAAAAAGTTGGAGGTAAAGTCATACATATACAATTAGAAAAGATTATGGTTTCAAGTTGTAGTCTTAAAGGGGGGAAAAATCTGGAATAGCTGTTGTCAAAGGCAAGGAAGACAAATATGAGAAAGGGCTCCAGAACTGAGGATTAAGAAGGCAAAAACAGGGAAAAGACAAGGCATAAAGGATTTTTAGGCATAAACCTTTCTAACATAGCTAACTATAAAGATAAAGAAAATGAAGATGAAGAAGTTGTGATGGAGTGGAATAATAAAGGATTGAAGAATGGGAACTAGAAATTGAGATGAAGGTAAAGATTAAAATCAAAAGGAAAGGCAGTGCCAGAGGTGGTAGAAGGCTAGGTAATTATGGTAAGAAAAGGAAGCAAGAATTAAGAATCTTAGAGGTAGAGAATTTTCTGATATATTGTCTTCTTCCTCTGCCCATCCTTGCCCCAACCCCTCCCCATAACTGGTTAAAACAGAATTGAAATAGGTATCATGTTTACTGAGGAAGTTGATGAAAAAAGAGAGCTTTTTATGAGCTATCATTGTGAATATTGAAAATAGCAAGGGTTTTGATAGGAACTGAATTGGAAGACTATGAAATAGGTACTGAACTACTAAAGGAAATCAGGAATGTGACTTGCATGTTCATACATAACTGTACAAGGATTTGAACAGGGTCATATGGACATATGGAATGAGCATAAAAAGATTTATAGGGCCTTAAAGTGGCAGAGGCATAACAAATACCTCTCCTGGGCATTTGATGGACAAGGTGAGGGGCAGAGCTGCTGTTGGGATTTTGCAAGGACAAGATGAATCATGCATTCTGGAAAGGTTTTCAGGGAACAGTGTCTACAAAAGCCAATCAGGTTTCAGTTTAATAATGTAGCAACAACTTCCCTTTCCTATTCAGAATGAAAAGGACATAAAAAGAAAGGAGTCCTTTACTAGCTCAATTTAAAATTGGCCTTTTAGCCAGCTGTCTACTCCTCCCTCCTGATTAGTATCCAGGACCTTAGTGCCCTTTCCTGACTTCCCATATATTTATCTGAATTAGTTTCTGTTTCAATCCTCCCTCTTCTTGTATTTATTCAGTGTTATTTTTCCCTAAGGCTTTGTTTATACACTGATATGGAAGGAAAGTCTTTTGTTTCTGTTTTTAAATCAAGTAAATGAATGTTTCATTGGATTCTTCCAAGACCATTTCATAGGACCATAGATTTAGAATTAAAAGGGACACCAGAGACCATCTAGTCCAATACTAAATGAGGGTAGATGTCAAGGGCTTACACAACACACTAATGGTTGTAGAATTAGTAAGTAGTCTAGCTAGGATTTCATTTAGAAATTTTGTTTTTACATAACAGAAATTCATAGATGACAACTATTTTGTGAGATGTGTCTTGTAATAAAGTAAAATACTTAAGAAAACGAATAAAACCATGACCTCCTCTAAAAGTATTTGCAACATTTCACATAAGTACCACCAGCCTACACCTCTTTATTGTTTTTAAATGAATAAGAAATCTTTCCTCCTGCTGCTCACCCTTTTGAGAAAAAAAAATTCTTGAAATAAATTTACAGTCAAGTAAAAAAAAATAAACTCCCTCAATAATTATATTCAAAAATATTTAAACCTCATCCTGTATCTTAAATCCATCACTAATCTGTCATAGATAACATGCTTCATCATTGTCTATCTGGAATCATGAATATTCATGTAGTGATCAAAATTCTTACAAATTTCAATTTTTATAATATTGTTATTCTTCTGGATATCATAGTTCATTCTTCATCAGTTTATGGAAGTCTTAAAAGTTGTTCATTTTTATTATATTAGTGTTACACTGTGAATAGTTCTCATTTTGATTGCCTCATTCTGCTTCAGTTCATATAAGTCACTCCATTTCTTCTTGAAACTATCTATTTCCTCAATTCTTATAGGAAATTATATTTCATTACAGCCATATACCATTATATACCAATTTCTTAATTGAGCAACACTCTCCTCTAATGATCACTTTTGTAAAAACACTAAAAGAGATCATAAACATTTATTTACATAAAGGATATTTTCTTTTTTCTGTGATCTATTTTGAATATCCTCAAAGAGTGCACAATTGTGCCTGTTTTTCCACAGTCTCTCCAACATTTTTCTTTTCCTTTGCTGTTTTCTTTGGCACTTAGATGGGTGTAAAGTAGAATCTCAAAATTGCAGCAATTTGCATTTCTCTATTTAGTAATGATTTGCAGTATTTTTTAACATGTCTAAAGATAGGGTTGGTTTGAGAACTACCTGAAAAACCTTATACCATTTATCAATTATGAATGTCTCCTTTTCCTACAAATTTGATTTAGTTCTTTTTATATCTTAGAAATGAAACTAGAGTCAGAAAAATTTAATTCAGAGGTTTTCCTCAATTGTTTCCTTCTGTTTGCTTTATTTTGGGATTGTGCAATTAAAATGATCTATTTTTTCTTATGTGATCTTCTTTATTCCTTGATAGATGATGAAATTTTCTTTTTATCCATGAATCAATACACAATTTTCTCCATGTTTTTTAATTTTTGCTTCTAATTTGACCAGGAACTTTCTTTTCTGGGTCTTCAGTAGCTTTGTCTTATGCATTTGCAGAGTTACCGAGTTACATCATCACAGTATTGGTACCTAAGATGATGGCTGAGGGCTCAGGAAAGGAAATATTGGTATTCTCAAGAATCTTTGACTTAGGGTCCTGGGCTATCAGCATTTGAGGGGAAATTGTCTTTAAGCTGTCTGGCACATACTACCTTCTGTTTCTCCCACAGGGTGCCTTACTCCTTCAGTTATCTTGACCTTCTTGTCCTGTCTTTCTTTTGTGGTTCTTGGATACAACAGGTCCTTTCTACACAGAAACTGCTTACCTAAATAATGGTTGTGAGGGCTGGAAAGTAGGACTAGCAGAGAAGATCCCTACCCTTGGGACATGATGAAGAAGTCCAAAGAAGTGCAACCAGTTTGGAAATAGAGAGTTAACTGGTCTGAGCACCCTCCTTAAATAGAAGTTTTGGGGAAAATTCTTTCACTCTTTTTCAAATGGGTTCCCCAGAGCAGAAAGTACTAATGAACTTTGAATACCGAGATTGAAACGATCTTGGTGTTTGATAAGGTTTGTGAGGTCATAATGAAATTCAACAAAATATTCTTAATTGAAGGAGAAGAGGGAAACTACATTTTATATAAAAGTAACAGACAATGAGTTGATTTTACTATTTAACATGTAGATACTAAAAGACAAAGCCTCAAAACACTGAAAGAAAAATCTAAATGAATTACAAGGAAATCTGGACAATGAACCATAATAATGAAAGACCTAGATTTACTCTTAAGAACCCAAGATAAATATAATGGAAAAAGAAAGAAATTAAGCTCTTGAAGAGATATTACAAAAATTTGGTGCGGTAGCACTCTGGCTATCATATCAAATTTATAATTTAATGACTAGAATAAGAATGGAATCTGCATATTTCACAGCTGTGCATAACACTTTTACAAAAAATTATTATGGCTTTAGACATAAACCCACAAATACAGAAAAAAGAAATATTAACAATATTTTACTGATCACAATGCAATGAATTTTTTTTTAATGAAAGAGCTACTTGGAAAAAAAGTATTAAAACCAGTTGGAAACTAAATAACATTTCTAAAGAATTTTTTTTTCCAAATAGCATCATAAAAATAATAGTTGATTTCATTAAAGAAAGTGACAGCAATAAGACAACATTCCAAAATTTTTGGGATGAAGCCAGATCAGTTTTTATGAGGGTGGAAATTTTATCTTTAAAAACTGATAGAGAGAGAGAGAGAGAGAGAGAGAGAGAGAGAGAGAGAGAGAGAGATTAAAAAAATTCTTGTTGAAATTTATTGACTATAATTCTACCATTTTTCCTTCACATATCTGTACAAGTAGTTTATTCCATCCAAAATAATGCTGAAAACAACTATTTGATATGGTACAGACAAAGTGATGGGTTGACTTATTCATTCTTTAAGAGTTTCTTTGAGATTCATGCTGATTGTAAATTTTTAGCTAGAGCAAATGAGTTTGGCTGAACAGAATTCATTCTTAATTGAGTCACATTCCTAAAATCTTCCCTAAAGGTGTAAATTAGTAGTAAAAGAACTGTCAACTTGAGTAATTGGGCTAAAATTAAATGAACAATTTAATGGGAGTGTATTTTAGTTTTTTACATGTTTTGCTCAAAGGAGATTTCATCAATAAGAATGGATACTTTTTAAAACCTCTGGGTTGGACTTTGCTGTGTTAGAGTAAGGAATTATAAATGCCTTGGATAAACATTCTCTTGTCTCTATTTAGCTTTTGTCTATGCTCCTCTTGATTCCACAGAGTTATGTTGTTCTATTCTGTGTATTTCTGATGCAATTATTTCGGTTGAGTTAAGGATCTGAAAAACACAAAAGTCAACAAATTTCTCCTATTTGACATCTCAGTTACTTTCTGGGTGAATCTGGACAAGTCACTCAAATTCTGTTTGCCTCAGTTTCCTCAACTGCAAGATTGTGATGACACTGATGTT